>NC_069503.1:1164784965-1164792465 GCF_027579735.1 Bombina bombina
TTCAGAAAAGAAGGAAATCCAGGCACCCCAGGTAGTTAAAATTCCAAAAGGCTTTATTCTTCAATAGTAAAAGCATATGGAGGTTAAAAATAAAACACGGTCTAACATGTTTCAGCCATTGTGGCCGTAATCATAGACATATTCCTTCAGTATAGAAGGGGTGTTTTTATAGGGCTTTCCTCCGCCCCTCAAAAAATCAATTGGTTTAACCTTTTAGCTACCAGCAAAAAGAAAAAAGGGAGTAAGACTTCACATGCAATTTGTATACAGAAAATAACAGTTGTACAGTTATTCAGCAGAATATTTGGATCGATGAAATGAGCACAAAATCCAAGATAAGCATGTTGGATTGAGGAATTATATACTACTAGTCCTAAAGCCCATTCACACGGGCCATTTTTTGCAGGGTACAGCGGTCCCACCCCTTGCGCTCTCTCCCTCCCCCTCTCTTTTGCTCTCTCTCTCTCTCTCTCTCTTCTCTTTTGCGCTTTCTCTCCCCCTCTCTTTTGAGCTCTCTCCCCCCTCTCTTTTGCGCTCTCTCTCCCCCCTCTTTTGCGCTCTCTCTCTCCCCCTCTTTTGCGCTCTCTCTCTCCCCCTCTCTTTTGCGCTTTCTTTCCCCCTCTCTTTTGAGCTCTCTCTCTCCACCTCTCTTTTGAGCTCTCTCTCTCCCCCTCTCTTTTGCACTCTCTTTCCCCCCTCTTTTGCGCTCTCTCTCCCCCCTCTTTTGCGCTCTCTCTCTCCCCCCCTCTTTTGCGCTCTCTCTCTCCTCCCTCTTTTGCGCTCTCTCTCTCCCCCCTCTTTTGCACTCTCTCTCCCCCCCTCTTTTGCGCTCTCTCTCTCGCCCCTCTTTTGCGCTCTCTCTCTCCCCCCTTTTTTACGCTCTCTCTCTCCCCCCCTCTTTTGCGCTCTCTCCCCCTCTTTTGCGCTCTCTCTCTCCCCCTCTCTTTTGCGCTCTCTCTCCCCCTCTCTTTTGCGCTCTCTCTCACCCCTCTCTTTTACGCTCTCTCTCCCCCTCTCTTTTGCACTCTCTCTCTCACCCCTCTCTTTTACGCTCTCTCTCTTACCCCTCTATTTTGCGCTCTCTCCCCCCCTCTCTCTCTCCCCCCCTCTCTCTCCCTCCTCTCCCCCCTCTCTCCCCCCCTCCCCCCTCTCTCTCCCCATCTCTCTCCCCTCTCTCTCCCCTCTATCTCTTTCTCCCCTCTATCTCTCTCTCTCCCCTCTCTCTCTCTCTCTCTCTCTCTCTCTCCTCTCTCTCCCCTCTCTCTCCCCTCTCTCTCCCTCTCCCCCCTCTCTCTCCCCTCTCTCTCTCTCCCCTCTCTCCCCCCCCTCCCCCCTCTCTCTCCCCTCTATCTCTTTCTCCCCTCTATCTCTCTCTCTCCCCTCTATCTCTCTCTATCCTCTCTCTCTCTCTCTCTCTCTCTCTCTCTCTCTCTCTCTCTCCTCTCTCTCTCTCTCTCTCTCTCTCTCCCCTCTCTCTCCCCTCTCTCTCCCTCTCCCCTCTCTCTCTCCCCTCTCTCTCTCCCCCCCTCTCCCCCCCTCTCTCCCCCCCTCTCTCTCTCCCCCTCTCTCCCCCCCTCTCTCCCCCCTCTCTCTCCCCTCTCTCTCCCCTCTATCTCTTTCTCCCCTCTATCTCTCTCTCTCCCCTCTATCTCTCTCTCTCCCCTCTATCTCTCTCTCTCCCCTCTCTCTCCCTCTCCCCTCTCTCTCTCCCCTCTCTCTCTCCCCCCCTCTCTCTCTCTTCAATCTCTCTCTCTCTCTCTCCCCCCTCTCTTTCTCTCCCCCCTTTCTTTCTCTCCCCCCTATCTCTCTCCCCCCTCTCTCTCTCCCCTCTCTCTCTCTCTCTCTCCCCTCTCTCTCCCCCCATCTCTCTCCCCCTCCCCTCTCTCTCTACCCCTCCCCTCTCTCTCTCCCCCTCCCCTCTCTCTCTCCCTCCCCTCTCTCTCTCCCCCCTCTCTCTCCCCCCTCTCTTTCTCCCCCCCTCTTTCTCTCCCTCCCCCCCTTTCTCCCCCCCTCTCTCCCTCACCCCCTCTCTCTCTCCCCCCCTCTCTTTTGATCTCTCTCTCCCCTTTCTTTTGCTCTCCCTCCCCCTCTCTTTTGCTGTCTCTCTCCCTCTCCTTTGCTCCCTCTCTTGTGCTCTCTTTATCTCCCCTCTTAATCTCTCTCTCCCCTCTTGATCGCTCTCTAACCTTAATTATCTTTTTCCTACCCCCTCTCTCCCCTCTTTTGAGCTGCTTTGAGCTCTCAGAGTCTCAGTCTGCACGGCCTTTCACTGGCCCGCCTGGCCCCGCCCCTTCACGCTCGACCACGCCCCCTTCACGGCCCTTCAAGCTCGTTCCCGCCCCTTCACACTCGGTCACGCCCCTTGCCCACGCTCGGCCACTCCCACTTCTGCTCGCACTGCAGAGACATAGGGACTGTAAGGCCAGGTGTGTTTGTCCTTGTGCTGTCTCTACTGCGCATGACAGCTTCGGACAAACACACTTGGCCTTTTATAGTATAGGATTGGATATACCTTTATCAAATTTCCATATGCACATTATTCACACTGGACTTTCTTTATTATCAAAAATATTCTTATCTATCAAAAAAAACATCCTTATAACCTTAAGTAAAAAAGAAAGAACAAAACACATATATATATATACTAAAATGTTTCCTTTCCTCCATTCAAATTTAGAGACAACTTTTGGTGTTTATTGCGTTCATATATATCCCTAATTCTATAGTTGAAACAACAGTGTACATGGTTTAATCCTTATTTTAATTCTTTCAAATTATTTTAATTTTTAATTTTTAAAGGAACAGTAGTATTTTTGATTTCCCTCCATGGCATTTATGGATATTTTATCTCTGATTCCTATTAAAATAATTTATTCCCAATAGTTGATCACATCAAATTGTGAGTTAAACCCTCCTGGAACCAGGGTTCTCAATTTGTGGATCCAGTAGATCTCTTGTCTTTCCAGAATTTTTTGTTTACTACCTCCTCTATGTGGTACATGTATTGACTCAATAGCATTCCATTTACATTTTTCCACTTGTTTGTTGTGTACCTGAATGAAGTGTCTGGATAAAGCTGAACAGTGTATATCATTAGATATGTAACCTAGATGTTCTTTAATCCTGGTGCGTATGTCCCTGGTGGTTAAACCTACATACTGTTTTTTATGCTCAGAGCATTCCACTAGATAAACAACGTATGTTGAAGAGCATTTAACACAACCACGAGTAGGAAAGGTTTCATTTTTTACACAGGACTTGAATCTTTCTCCCTGTTTAGGTTTTACTTCTGATTTTGCCACTAAGAGGGTTATTAAATCTTTACATTGCAAAACAATTGCAGGTAATTGTCTCCTACATGCGCACAGTAGTCACCCGCAACATGTATACAAAGGCATCGCTAAAGGACAGTTCCTCCGAGTAAGGCAAAATTGCACCTTCGAAACAGACTTTGCCAACAAATCTGCTGACTTGAAATAGCGGTTCAGAGAGAGAGGGTACAATACAGAGATGGTGGATAAGGTTTTCAGAGAAGTAGCAACTCTGGATAGGAAACAACTTTTCACTAAAAGGAAACAGCCCTAAACGAAGGGGTTTAAGATTTGTCACAACATTTTCCAATCAGTATTTTGGAGTATGCAACATCATTAAGAAATACTTGCCAATCTTGTATGGGGATGACGATTTAAAGCATGTTGTCAAGCAAGGTTGTGATTTTGTATACTCCAAAAATTTAACTATTGGTAATATACTTTCACCAAGCATGCTACCCAATACGGGTGTACGTAGCTCTTAGTTGGATGTTGGGGTTACGTATAAATGTGGGGTACCACGTTGTAAGTCCTGCACATACCTTAAACAGGGTGAAAGATTCAAGTCCTGTGTAAAAAATTAAACCTTTCCTACTCGTGGTTGTGTTAAATGCTCTTCAACATACGTTTTTATCTAGTGGAATGCTCTGAGCATAAAAAACAGTATGTAGGTTTAACCACCAGGGACATACGCACCAGGATTAAAGAATATCTAGGTTACATATCTAATGATATACACTGTTCAGCTTTATCCAGACACTTCATTCAGGTACACAACAAACAAGTGGAAAAATTTAAATGGAATGCTATTGAGTCAATGGCATCTATTTATCAAGCTGTCAACCGCAAATACGCTGGAATTCCATAGCGTATTTGTGGCGAGCCTGATTCCCCTTAGTTATCAAACCCTACAAACCAGCAAAAGTAGAATTTTGTGACGTAACCTACTATCCGCCGGACTCAGTCCGACACAGATAGATGCTTACGTCATTACAGATGTTCCGAATGCAAATTCGTCACTATCTGACTACTTTTGCTAGTTATCAAATAACTAGCAGGTACGCTCGACACTATTCGGGCCCAACATACCTGGTTGCCATAGGAATCAATAGGAGTCTGAAAGCAGCGAAAGCTCATGTTCGCTGCTGCCCGTTATCCCATTGATTCCTATGATAATGTTTACACCTAACACCCTAACATGTACCCCGAGTCTAAACACCCCTAATCTGCCCCCCCTACATCGCCGCTCCTACATTATACTTATTAACCCCTAAACCGCCGCTCCTGGAGCCCACTGCCACTCTAATAAACTTATCAACCCCTAAACCGCCACTCACGGACCACACCGCAACTAAATAAAGTGTTTAACCCCTAAACCCCTGCTCCCGGAGCCCACCGCCACCTACATTATATTTATTAACCCCTAATCTGCCCCCTCTACACCGCCGCCACCTACATTATATTTATTAACCCCTAATCTGCCCCCCTACACCACCGCCACTATATTAAATTTATTAACCCCTAAACCTAAGTCTAACCCTAACCCTAACATCCCCTAACTTAAATATAATTTAAATAAATCTAAATAAATATTCCTAGCATTAAATAAATTATTCCAATAGGATTGAGCTTGCATTCTATTGGCTGTTCCAATCAGCCAATAGAATGTGAGCTCAATCCTATTGGCTGATTGGATCAGCCAATAGGATTGAACTTCAATCCTATTGGCTGATTGCATTAACCAATAGGATTTTTCCTACCTTAATTCCGATTGGCTGATAGAATGCTATCAGCCAATCGGAATTGAAGGGACGCCATCTTGGATGACGTCACTTAAAGGACCCCTCATTGTTCAAGAAGACTCCGGATGAAGAGGATGCTCCGCGTCGGATGACTTGAAGATGGAGCCGCTCCGCGCCGGATGGATGAACATAGAAGATGCCATCTGGAGGACCTCTTCTGCCCGGCTTGGATGAAGACTTCTGCCCGTCTGGAGGACCACTTTGCCCGACTTCGTTGAGGACTTTGGCCCAGTTGGGTGGACTTCTCAAGGTAAGGTGATCTTCAAGGGGTTAGTGTTAGGTTTTTATAAGGGGGTATTGGGTGGGTTTTAGAGTAGGGTTGGGTGTGTAGGTGGTGGGTTTTAATGTTGGGGGGATTTGTACTTTTTTTTACAGGTAAAAGAGGGAATGCCCCGCAAAAGGCCCTTTTAAGGACTATTTGTAATTTAGTGTAGGGTCGGGCTTTTTTATTTTGGGGGGGCTTTTTTATTTTGTTAGGGGGATTAGATTAGGTGTAATTAGTTTAAAAATCTTGTCATTTTTTTTTATTATATTCTGTAATTTAGTGGGCTTTTTGTACTTTAGATAATTTAATTTAATTTAATTGTAGTTAATTTAGGGATTTAATTTAATTATAGTGTAGTGTTAGGTGTAATTGTAACTTAGGTTAGGTTTTATTTCACAGGTAAATTTGTACTTATTTTAGCTAGGTAGTTATTAAATAGTTAATAACTATTTAATAACTATTGTACCTAGTTAAAATAAATACAAAGTTGCCTGTAAAATAAAAATAAACCCTAAGCTAGCTACAATGTAATTATTATTTATATTGTAGCTATCTTAGGGTTTATTTTACAGGTAAGTATTTAGTTTTAAATAGGAATAATTTAGTTAATGCTAGGAATATTTATTTAGATTTATTTAGGGTTAGGGTTAGACTTAGGTTTAGGGGTTAATACATTTAATATAGTGGCGGCGGTGTAGGGGGGCAGATTAGGGGTTAATAAATATAATGTAGGTGGTGGCGGTGTAGGGGGCAGATTAGGGGTTAATAAATATAAGGAATGAGGAAAAGGAGACGCTGGAACTCATAGTAAATCAGAGTAGGTTTATTCAGGAGCAGGCTTTACAACACATCGGGTAAGCTCCTATCTGATGCGTTTCGCGCATGCGTACATGCGCTTCTTCAGAGATATGTGTCTCAACCAATCTGGGTCAATATAAAGGTGAATTGAGCCAATCAGGAGGCAAGGAGAATAAGTGTTTTTTTTATTTTTAACCCTTTCTGTGTATAAATAGACAAGTGTGCAAGTGCCTGGGGACTAAAAATCGTTATGTGTACTTGAATGGAATGATGGCATTCACCTTTTATATATTTCCAGTTTGAGGAAGAGACATAACAGAACAGATTACATAAATAATTTTGCTTAGCTTATTCTGTTTCAGTTTAAAAATGTAGGTGTGGGTTCTAAAGTATTACGTAATACTTATTGGTGGAACAGCCACCAGCGAGAAACTGTTAAACTGAGTAACTGAGTAATTAAATGCAAATGAAGTGGTTGTACACAATAAAACGTGTGCTTGTAAACCAGATTTAACATATAATGGTAGACTAATACTTTAAAAACAACAAAAATATGTTATTACATAACGGTTGTAGGGTAGAGTGAGACTGTATTATTTCCCAATAGCCTGTAAATCCCCCTACTAGATTGTTTAAATGGGGAAACAAAGTGTATTTGAATACAAGTGAACTACACTTTGATTTTTAGTTGATGTAGAGTTAACAATGATAAGAACAGGATAGTGGGAAACAACAATATTACCACTTAGTGTCAAAATTGTTGGTCATCATTTGGTAGCCGACAACACAGTAAATTAAAATATAACTACCTAACTAAACAGAAAAGAAAAGAGAAATAAGTGTAATGTAAAATAATTATATGAGAACTATTGGATTAAAAATAAATGTAGATATGAATAAGGGGGAAAAGAAAAGTTGATTGTGGTGGGGATTAAGATATACTTGAGGAATTCTAGGAGGAACTAACACTTAATTATGTACAAATTGAAGTAAACTCTTTGTAGTTATTTAAGAGACTATTTCTGTATCTTTGACTCATATCTACTGTAGCTAGTATAGGATGGTCCCAAAGGTATATGTAGTCGGATGAGTTGTTGTGGACTATACTATATTATTTTAGTTAATATTATTAGTATAGGGAACCATACTTATTCTACTTGGAAAGGAAGTTTCCTATTATGGTGTATTAGTATTAGATAAATGATATTGGGTGTGTAGTGAATAGTGTGGTTGGAATAAACCTTTTCTTTCATTGGAGACATATAATGGTTAAATAAATCTGCTAGAAACAACTAGCATATTGAATATGTATTATATGATTATA
>NC_069503.1:1164799965-1164861077 GCF_027579735.1 Bombina bombina
AGTTGATGCTGTATCCTCTGCAGTGATCTGTAGCTGACATTACACGTATTATTAACTGTATAACTGTAATATAACTTATAACTGTAATGTGCAACTGACAGTACTTACTCTTCCTGACTAGCTGATGCTGTATCCTGCTGCAGTGATCTGTAGCTGACATTACACTTATTATTAGCTGTATAACTGTAATATAACTTATAATGTGTAACTGACAGTACTTACTCTTCCTGACTAGCTGATGCTGTATCCTGCTGCAGTGATCTGTAGCTGACATTACACATTATTAGCTGTATAACTGTAATATAACTTATAACTTATAATGTGTAACTGACAGTACTTACTCTTCCTGACTGGCTGATGCTGTATTCTGCTGCACTGATCTGTAGCTGACATTACACTTTTTATTAACTGTATAACTGTAATATAACTTATAATGTGTAACTGACAGTACTTACTCTTCCTGACTAGCTGATGCTGTATCCTCTGCAGTGATCTGTAGCTGACATTACACTTATTATTAGCTGTATAACTGTAATATAACTTATAACTGTAATGTGTAACTGACAATACTTACTCTTCCTGACTAGCTGATGCTGTATCCTGCTGCACTGATCTGTAGCTGACATTACACTTATTAGCTGTATAACTGTAATATAACTTATAATGTGTAACTGACAGTACTTACTCTTCCTGACTAGCTGATACTGTATCCTGCTGTACTGATCTGTAGCTAACATTACACTTATTATTAACTGTATAACTGTAATATAACTTATAACTGTTATGTGTAACTGACTGTACTTACTCTTCCTGACTAGCTGATGCTGTATCCTGCTGCACTGATCTGTAGCTGACATTACACTTATTATTAGCTGTATAACTGTAATATAACTTATAACTGTAATGTGTAACTGACAGTACTTACTCTTCCTGACTAGCTGATACTGTATCCTGCTGCAGTGATCTGTAGCTGACATTACACTTATTATTAGCTGTATAACTGTAATATAACTTATAACTGTAATGTGTAACTGACAGTACTTACTCTTCCTGACTAGCTGATGCTGTATCCTCTGCACTGATCTGTAGCTGACATTACACTTATTATTAGCTGTATAACTGTAATATAACTTATAACTGTAATGTGTAACTGACAGTACTTACTCTTCCTGACTAGCTGATGCTGTATCCTCTGCAGTGATCTGTAGCTGACATTACACTTATTAGCTGTATAACTGTAATATAACTTATAGCTGTAATGTGTAACTGACAGTACTTACTCTTCCTGACTAGCTGATGCTGTATCCTCTGCAGTGATCTGTAGCTGACATTACACTTATTATTAGCTGTATAACTGCAATATAACTTATAATGTGTAACTGACAGTACTTACTCTTCCTGACTAGCTGATGCTGTATCCTCTGCAGTGATCTGTAGCTGACATTACACTTATTATTAGCTGTATAACTGTAATATAACTTATAACTGTAATGTGTAACTGACAGTACTTACTCTTCCTGACTAGCTGATGCTGTATCCTCTGCAGTGATCTGTAGCTGACATTACACTTATTATTAGCTGTATAACTGTAATATAACTTATAACTGTAATGTGTAACTGACAGTACTTACTCTTCCTGACTGGCTGATGCTGTATCCTCTGCACTGATCTGTAGCTGACATTACACTTATTATTAACTGTATAACTGTAATATAACTTATAACTGTAATGTGTAACTGACAGTACTTACTCTTCCTGACTAGCTGATGCTGTATCCTCTGCACTGATCTGTAGCTGACATTACACTTATTATTAACTGTATAACTGTAATATAACTTATAACTGTAATGTGTAACTGACAGTACTTACTCTTCCTGACTGGCTGATGCTGTATCCTCTGCAGTGATCTGTAGCTGACATTACACTTATTATTAACTGTATAACTGTAATATAACTTATAACTGTAATGTGTAACTGACAGTACTTACTCTTCCTGACTAGCTGATGCTGTATCCTGCTGCACTGATCTGTAGCTGACATTACACTTATTATTAGCTGTATAACTGTAATATAACTTATAACTAATGTGTAACTGACAGTACTTACTCTTCCTGACTAGCTGATGCTGTATCCTGCTGCAGTGATCTGTAGCTGACATTACACTTATTATTAACTGTATAACTGTAATATAACTTATAGCTGTAATGTGTAACTGACAGTACTTACTCTTCCTGACTGGCTGATGCTGTATCCTCTGCAGTGATCTGTAGCTGACATTACACTTATTATTAGCTGTATAACTGTAATATAACTTATAATGTGTAACTGACAGTACTTACTCTTCCTGACTAGCTGATGCTGTATCCTCTGCACTGATCTGTAGCTGACATTACACTTATTATTAACTGTATAACTGTAATATAACTTATAACTGTAATGTGTAACTGACAGTACTTACTCTTCCTGACTAGCTGATGCTGTATCCTGCTGCACTGATCTGTAGCTGACATTACACTTATTATTAACTGTATAACTGTAATATAACTTATAACTGTAATGTGTAACTGACAGTACTTACTCTTCCTGACTGGCTGATGCTGTATCCTGCTGCACTGATCTGTAGCTGACATTACACTTATTATTAACTGTATAACTGTAATATAACTTATAACTGTAATGTGTAACTGACAGTACTTACTCTTCCTGACTAGCTGATGCTGTATCCTCTGCACTGATCTGTAGCTGACATTACACTTATTATTAGCTGTATAACTGTAATATAACTTATAACTGTAATGTGTAACTGACAGTACTTACTCTTCCTGACTAGCTGATGCTGTATCCTGCTGCACTGATCTGTAGCTGACATTACACTTATTATTAGCTGTATAACTGTAATATAACTTATAACTGTAATGTGTAACTGACAGTACTTACTCTTCCTGACTAGCTGATGCTGTATCCTGCTGCACTGATCTGTAGCTGACATTACACTTATTATTAGCTGTATAACTGTAATATAACTTATAACTGTAATGTGTAACTGACAGTACTTACTCTTCCTGACTGGCTGATGCTGTATCCTGCTGCAGTGATCTGTAGCTGACATTACACTTATTATTAACTGTATAACTGTAATATAACTTATAATGTGTAACTGACAGTACTTACTCTTCCTGACTAGCTGATGCTGTATCCTGCTGCAGTGATCTGTAGCTGACATTACACTTATTATTAGCTGTATAACTGTAATATAACTTATAATGTGTAACTGACAGTACTTACTCTTCCTGACTGGCTGATGCTGTATCCTGCTGCACTGATCTGTAGCTGACATTACACTTATTATTAGCTGTATAACTGTAATATAACTTATAGCTGTAATATAACTTATAACTGTAATGTGTAACTGACAGTACTTACTCTTCCTGGCTGGCTGATGCTGTATCCTCTGCAGTGATCTGTAGCTGACATTACACTTATTATTAGCTGTATAACTGTAATATAACTTATATCTGTAATGTGTAACTGACAGTACTTACTCTTCCTGACTAGCTGATGCTGTATCCTGCTGCACTGATCTGTAGCTGACATTACACTTATTATTAGCTGTATAACTGTAATATAACTTATAACTGTAATGTGTAACTGACAGTACTTACTCTTCCTGACTAGCTGATGCTGTATCCTGCTGTAGTGATCTGTAGCTGACATTACACTTATTATTAGCTGTATAACTGTAATATAACTTATAACTGTAATGTGTAACTGACAGTACTTACTCTTCCTGACTAGCTGATGCTGTATCCTGCTGCACTGATCTGTAGCTGACATTACACTTATTATTAGCTGTATAACTGTAATATAACTTATAACTGTAATGTGTAACTGACAGTACTTACTCTTCCTGACTAGCTGATGCTGTATCCTGCTGCAGTGATCTGTAGCTGACATTACACTTATTATTAGCTGTATAACTGTAATATAACTTATAACTGTAATGTGTAACTGACAGTACTTACTCTTCCTGACTAGCTGATGCTGTATCCTGCTGCACTGATCTGTAGCTGACATTACACTTATTATTAGCTGTATAACTGTAATATAACTTATAACTGTAATGTGTAACTGACAGTACTTACTCTTCCTGACTAGCTGATGCTGTATCCTGCTGCAGTGATCTGTAGCTGACATTACACTTATTATTAGCTGTATAACTGTAATATAACTTATAACTGTAATGTGTAACTGACAGTACTTACTCTTCCTGACTAGCTGATGCTGTATCCTGCTGCACTGATCTGTAGCTGACATTACACTTATTATTAGCTGTATAACTGTAATATAACTTATAACTGTAATGTGTAACTGACAGTACTTACTCTTCCTGACTGGCTGATGCTGTATCCTGCTGCAGTGATCTGTAGCTGACATTACACTTATTATTAGCTGTATAACTGTAATATAACTTATAACTGTAATGTGTAACTGACAGTACTTACTCTTCCTGACTAGCTGATGCTGTATCCTCTGCAGTGATCTGTAGCTGACATTACACTTATTATTAGCTGTATAACTGTAATATAACTTATAACTGTAATGTGTAACTGACAGTACTTACTCTTCCTGACTAGCTGATGCTGTATCCTGCTGCACTGATCTGTAGCTGACATTACACTTATTATTAGCTGTATAACTGTAATATAACTTATAACTGTAATGTGTAACTGACAGTACTTACTCTTCCTGACTAGCTGATGCTGTATCCTGCTGCACTGATCTGTAGCTGACATTACACTTATTATTAGCTGTATAACTGTAATATAACTTATAACTGTAATGTGTAACTGACAGTACTTACTCTTCCTGACTAGCTGATGCTGTATCCTGCTGCACTGATCTGTAGCTGACATTACACTTATTATTAGCTGTATAACTGTAATATAACTTATAACTGTAATGTGTAACTGACAGTACTTACTCTTCCTGACTAGCTGATGCTGTATCCTGCTGCAGCTGATCTGTAGCTGACATTACACTTATTATTAGCTGTATAACTGTAATATAACTTATAACTGTAATGTGTAACTGACAGTACTTACTCTTCCTGACTAGCTGATGCTGTATCCTGCTGCACATGATCTGTAGCTGACATTACACTTATTATTAGCTGTATAACTGTAATATAACTTATAACTGTAATGTGTAACTGACAGTACTTACTCTTCCTGACTAGCTGATGCTGTATCCTCTGCACTGATCTGTAGCTGACATTACACTTATTATTAGCTGTATAACTGTAATATAACTTATAACTGTAATGTGTAACTGACAGTACTTACTCTTCCTGACTAGCTGATGCTGTATCCTGCTGCACTGATCTGTAGCTGACATTACACTTATTATTAACTGTATAACTGTAATATAACTTATAGCTGTAATGTGTAACTGACAGTACTTACTCTTCCTGACTAGCTGATGCTGTATCCTCTGCAGTGATCTGTAGCTGACATTACACTTATTATTAACTGTATAACTGTAATATAACTTATAATGTGTAACTGACAGTACTTACTCTTCCTGACTAGCTGATGCTGTATCCTGCTGCACTGATCTGTAGCTGACATTACACTTATTATTAACTGTATAACTGTAATATAACTTATAACTGTAATGTGTAACTGACAGTACTTACTCTTCCTGACTAGCTGATGCTGTATCCTCTGCAGTGATCTGTAGCTGACATTACACTTATTATTAGCTGTATAACTGTAATATAACTTATAACTGTAATGTGTAACTGACAGTACTTACTCTTCCTGACTGGCTGATGCTGTATCCTCTGCAGTGATCTGTAGCTGACATTACACTTATTATTAACTGTATAACTGTAATATAACTTATAACTGTAATGTGTAACTGACAGTACTTACTCTTCCTGACTGGCTGATGCTGTATCCTGCTGCACTGATCTGTAGCTGACATTACACTTATTATTAGCTGTATAACTGTAATATAACTTATAACTGTAATGTGTAACTGACAGTACTTACTCTTCCTGACTGGCTGATGCTGTATCCTCTGCAGTGATCTGTAGCTGACATTACACTTATTATTAACTGTATAACTGTAATATAACTTATAACTGTAATGTGTAACTGACAGTACTTACTCTTCCTGACTAGCTGATGCTGTATCCTCTGCAGTGATCTGTAGCTGACATTACACTTATTATTAGCTGTATAACTGTAATATAACTTATAACTGTAATGTGTAACTGACAGTACTTACTCTTCCTGACTAGCTGATGCTGTATCCTGCTGCACTGATCTGTAGCTGACATTACACTTACAGGCCCATTTATCAAGTACGTATGGAATTGAAGCCGTGTTTCTTTAGCGAGTTTCCACTGCAGAAACACAACTTATGAAAGCGGTCTAAGACGTGCTCATAACCTTCGCCTTGAAAGTGGACAGGATCGCCAGACATCACCTTCGGAATACGATGTGTTTGAAGCTCCTGCTGGCGGCCGATTTGGCGGAAGTCAGCAGGGGGCGGGTTGCACAGCACTCTTGTGAAGTCTGTAATGTTAATGCGAGACGTATGCTTCCGCATAGCGATCTTGCGACTGTCGCATGTCGATCAGTCTGCAAGCTTGATAAATACCTTTATTATTAGCTGTATAACTGTAATATAACTTATAACTGTAATGTGTAACTGACAGTACTTACTCTTCCTGACTAGCTGATGCTGTATCCTGCTGCACTGATCTGTAGCTGACATTACACTTATTATTAACTGTATAACTGTAATATAACTTATAACTGTAATGTGTAACTGACAGTACTTACTCTTCCTGACTAGCTGATGCTGTATCCTGCTGCACTGATCTGTAGCTGACATTACACTTATTATTAGCTGTATAACTGTAATATAACTTATAGCTGTAATGTGTAACTGACAGTACTTACTCTTCCTGACTAGCTGATGCTGTATCCTCTGCAGTGATCTGTAGCTGACATTACACTTATTATTAGCTGTATAACTGTAATATAACTTATAACTGTAATGTGTAACTGACAGTACTTACTCTTCCTGACTAGCTGATGCTGTATCCTCTGCAGTGATCTGTAGCTGACATTACACTTATTATTAACTGTATAACTGTAATATAACTTATAACTGTAATGTGTAACTGACAGTACTTACTCTTCCTGACTAGCTGATGCTGTATCCTCTGCAGTGATCTGTAGCTGACATTACACTTATTATTAACTGTATAACTGTAATATAACTTATAGCTGTAATGTGTAACTGACAGTACTTACTCTTCCTGACTAGCTGATGCTGTATCCTCTGCACTGATCTGTAGCTGACATTACACTTATTATTAGCTGTATAACTGTAATATAACTTATAACTGTAATGTGTAACTGACAGTACTTACTCTTCCTGACTAGCTGATGCTGTATCCTGCTGCAGTGATCTGTAGCTGACATTACACTTATTATTAGCTGTATAACTGTAATATAACTTATAGCTGTAATGTGTAACTGACAGTACTTACTCTTCCTGACTAGCTGATGCTGTATCCTGCTGCACTGATCTGTAGCTGACATTACACTTATTATTAGCTGTATAACTGTAATATAACTTATAACTGTAATGTGTAACTGACAGTACTTACTCTTCCTGACTAGCTGATGCTGTATCCTGCTGCACTGATCTGTAGCTGACATTACACTTATTATTAACTGTATAACTGTAATATAACTTATAACTGTAATGTGTAACTGACAGTACTTACTCTTCCTGACTAGCTGATGCTGTATCCTCTGCACTGATCTGTAGCTGACATTACACTTATTATTAGCTGTATAACTGTAATATAACTTATAACTGTAATGTGTAACTGACAGTACTTACTCTTCCTGACTAGCTGATGCTGTATCCTGCTGCAGTGATCTGTAGCTGACATTACACTTATTATTAGCTGTATAACTGTAATATAACTTATAGCTGTAATGTGTAACTGACAGTACTTACTCTTCCTGACTAGCTGATGCTGTATCCTGCTGCACTGATCTGTAGCTGACATTACACTTATTATTAGCTGTATAACTGTAATATAACTTATAACTGTAATGTGTAACTGACAGTACTTACTCTTCCTGACTAGCTGATGCTGTATCCTGCTGCACTGATCTGTAGCTGACATTACACTTATTATTAGCTGTATAACTGTAATATAACTTATAACTGTAATGTGTAACTGACAGTACTTACTCTTCCTGACTAGCTGATGCTGTATCCTCTGCAGTGATCTGTAGCTGACATTACACTTATTATTAGCTGTATAACTGTAATATAACTTATAACTGTAATGTGTAACTGACAGTACTTACTCTTCCTGACTAGCTGATGCTGTATCCTGCTGCACTGATCTGTAGCTGACATTACACTTATTATTAGCTGTATAACTGTAATATAACTTATAACTGTAATGTGTAACTGACAGTACTTACTCTTCCTGACTAGCTGATGCTGTATCCTGCTGCACTGATCTGTAGCTGACATTACACTTATTATTAGCTGTATAACTGTAATATAACTTATAGCTGTAATGTGTAACTGACAGTACTTACTCTTCCTGACTAGCTGATGCTGTATCCTGCTGCAGTGATCTGTAGCTGACATTACACTTATTATTAGCTGTATAACTGTAATATAACTTATAACTGTAATGTGTAACTGACAGTACTTACTCTTCCTGACTAGCTGATGCTGTATCCTCTGCACTGATCTGTAGCTGACATTACACTTATTATTAGCTGTATAACTGTAATATAACTTATAACTGTAATGTGTAACTGACAGTACTTACTCTTCCTGACTAGCTGATGCTGTATCCTCTGCACTGATCTGTAGCTGACATTACACTTATTATTAGCTGTATAACTGTAATATAACTTATAACTGTAATGTGTAACTGACAGTACTTACTCTTCCTGACTAGCTGATGCTGTATCCTCTGCACTGATCTGTAGCTGACATTACACTTATTATTAGCTGTATAACTGTAATATAACTTATAACTGTAATGTGTAACTGACAGTACTTACTCTTCCTGACTAGCTGATGCTGTATCCTGCTGCAGTGATCTGTAGCTGACATTACACTTATTATTAGCTGTATAACTGTAATATAACTTATAGCTGTAATGTGTAACTGACAGTACTTACTCTTCCTGACTAGCTGATGCTGTATCCTCTGCACTGATCTGTAGCTGACATTACACTTATTATTAGCTGTATAACTGTAATATAACTTATAACTGTAATGTGTAACTGACAGTACTTACTCTTCCTGACTAGCTGATGCTGTATCCTGCTGCAGTGATCTGTAGCTGACATTACACTTATTATTAGCTGTATAACTGTAATATAACTTATAGCTGTAATGTGTAACTGACAGTACTTACTCTTCCTGACTAGCTGATGCTGTATCCTGCTGCACTGATCTGTAGCTGACATTACACTTATTATTAGCTGTATAACTGTAATATAACTTATAACTGTAATGTGTAACTGACAGTACTTACTCTTCCTGACTAGCTGATGCTGTATCCTGCTGCACTGATCTGTAGCTGACATTACACTTATTATTAGCTGTATAACTGTAATATAACTTATAACTGTAATGTGTAACTGACAGTACTTACTCTTCCTGACTAGCTGATGCTGTATCCTCTGCAGTGATCTGTAGCTGACATTACACTTATTATTAACTGTATAACTGTAATATAACTTATAGCTGTAATGTGTAACTGACAGTACTTACTCTTCCTGACTAGCTGATGCTGTATCCTCTGCACTGATCTGTAGCTGACATTACACTTATTATTAGCTGTATAACTGTAATATAACTTATAACTGTAATGTGTAACTGACAGTACTTACTCTTCCTGACTAGCTGATGCTGTATCCTCTGCAGTGATCTGTAGCTGACATTACACTTATTATTAGCTGTATAACTGTAATATAACTTATAACTGTAATGTGTAACTGACAGTACTTACTCTTCCTGACTAGCTGATGCTGTATCCTGCTGCAGTGATCTGTAGCTGACATTACACTTATTATTAGCTGTATAACTGTAATATAACTTATAATGTGTAACTGACAGTACTTACTCTTCCTGACTGGCTGATGCTGTATCCTGCTGCAGTGATCTGTAGCTGACATTACACTTATTATTAGCTGTATAACTGTAATATAACTTATAACTGTAATGTGTAACTGACAGTACTTACTCTTCCTGACTAGCTGATGCTGTATCCTGCTGCAGTGATCTGTAGCTGACATTACACTTATTATTAGCTGTATAACTGTAATATAACTTATAACTGTAATGTGTAACTGACAGTACTTACTCTTCCTGACTGGCTGATGCTGAATCCTCTGCAGTGATCTGTAGCTGACATTACACTTATTATTAGCTGTATAACTGTAATATAACTTATAACTGTAATGTGTAACTGACAGTACTTAATCTTCCTGACTAGCTGATGCTGTATCCTCTGCACTGATCTGTAGCTGACATTACACTTATTATTAGCTGTATAACTGTAATATAACTTATAACTGTAATGTGTAACTGACAGTACTTACAGCATCAGCTAGTCAGGAAGAGTATCTTGCTGCACTGATCTGTAGCTGACATTACACTTACAGGCCCATTTATCAAGCTCCGTATGGAGCTTGAAGGGCCGTGTTTCTGGCGAGTCTTCAGACTCGCCAGAAACACAACTTATGAAGCAGCGGTCTAAAGACCGCTGCTCCAAAACCCTGTTCCGCCTGCTCTGAACAGCGACAGGAATCGCCAGACATCACCCCATCGAATACGATCGGTATTGTCAGCTCCCTTGCTGTCGGCCGATTGGCCGCGAGTCCAGCAGGGGCGGCGTTGCACATACACAGCCTTGTGTGCTGCTGGTGCACTGTTATATGCGGAAAGCGTATTGCTCTCCCCCCCCAAATTAGGCGAGGTCTCGGACCTTATCCGCAGTGTCGGATCAGGTCAGTCAAGCCCTTTGTAGAATGGGCCTGCTATTATTAGCTGTATAACTGTAATATAACTTATAACTGTAATGTGTAACTGACAGTACTTACTCTTCCTGACTAGCTGATGCTGTATCCTGCTGCACTGATCTGTAGCTGACATTACACTTATTATTAGCTGTATAACTGTAATATAACTTATAACTGTAATGTGTAACTGACAGTACTTACTCTTCCTGACTAGCTGATGCTGTATCCTGCTGCACTGATCTGTAGCTGACATTACACTTATTATTAGCTGTATAACTGTAATATAACTTATAACTGTAATGTGTAACTGACAGTACTTACTCTTCCTGACTAGCTGATGCTGTATCCTGCTGCAGTGATCTGTAGCTGACATTACACTTATTATTAGCTGTATAACTGTAATATAACTTATAACTGTAATGTGTAACTGACAGTACTTACTCTTCCTGACTAGCTGATGCTGTATCCTGCTGCAGTGATCTGTAGCTGACATTACACTTATTATTAGCTGTATAACTGTAATATAACTTATAACTGTAATGTGTAACTGACAGTACTTACTCTTCCTGACTAGCTGATGCTGTATCCTCTGCAGTGATCTGTAGCTGACATTACACTTATTATTAGCTGTATAACTGTAATATAACTTATAACTGTAATGTGTAACTGACAGTACTTACTCTTCCTGACTAGCTGATGCTGTATCCTGCTGCACTGATCTGTAGCTGACATTACACTTATTATTAGCTGTATAACTGTAATATAACTTATAACTGTAATGTGTAACTGACAGTACTTACTCTTCCTGACTAGCTGATGCTGTATCCTGCTGCAGTGATCTGTAGCTGACATTACACTTATTATTAGCTGTATAACTGTAATATAACTTATAACTGTAATGTGTAACTGACAGTACTTACTCTTCCTGACTAGCTGATGCTGTATCCTCTGCAGTGATCTGTAGCTGACATTACACTTATTATTAGCTGTATAACTGTAATATAACTTATAACTGTAATGTGTAACTGACAGTACTTACTCTTCCTGACTAGCTGATGCTGTATCCTCTGCAGTGATCTGTAGCTGACATTACACTTATTATTAACTGTATAACTGTAATATAACTTATAACTGTAATGTGTAACTGACAGTACTTACTCTTCCTGACTAGCTGATGCTGTATCCTCTGCACTGATCTGTAGCTGACATTACACTTATTATTAGCTGTATAACTGTAATATAACTTATAACTGTAATGTGTAACTGACAGTACTTACTCTTCCTGACTAGCTGATGCTGTATCCTGCTGCACTGATCTGTAGCTGACATTACACTTATTATTAGCTGTATAACTGTAATATAACTTATAACTGTAATGTGTAACTGACAGTACTTACTCTTCCTGACTAGCTGATGCTGTATCCTGCTGCACTGATCTGTAGCTGACATTACACTTATTATTAGCTGTATAACTGTAATATAACTTATAACTGTAATGTGTAACTGACAGTACTTACTCTTCCTGACTAGCTGATGCTGTATCCTGCTGCACTGATCTGTAGCTGACATTACACTTATTATTAACTGTATAACTGTAATATAACTTATAACTGTAATGTGTAACTGACAGTACTTACTCTTCCTGACTAGCTGATGCTGTATCCTGCTGCACTGATCTGTAGCTGACATTACACTTATTATTAGCTGTATAACTGTAATATAACTTATAACTGTAATGTGTAACTGACAGTACTTACTCTTCCTGACTAGCTGATGCTGTATCCTGCTGCACTGATCTGTAGCTGACATTACACTTATTATTAGCTGTATAACTGTAATATAACTTATAACTGTAATGTGTAACTGACAGTACTTACTCTTCCTGACTAGCTGATGCTGTATCCTGCTGCACTGATCTGTAGCTGACATTACACTTATTATTAGCTGTATAACTGTAATATAACTTATAACTGTAATGTGTAACTGACAGTACTTACTCTTCCTGACTAGCTGATGCTGTATCCTGCTGCACTGATCTGTAGCTGACATTACACTTATTATTAGCTGTATAACTGTAATATAACTTATAACTGTAATGTGTAACTGACAGTACTTACTCTTCCTGACTAGCTGATGCTGTATCCTGCTGCACTGATCTGTAGCTGACATTACACTTATTATTAGCTGTATAACTGTAATATAACTTATAACTGTAATGTGTAACTGACAGTACTTACTCTTCCTGACTAGCTGATGCTGTATCCTGCTGCACTGATCTGTAGCTGACATTACACTTATTATTAGCTGTATAACTGTAATATAACTTATAACTGTAATGTGTAACTGACAGTACTTACTCTTCCTGACTAGCTGATGCTGTATCCTGCTGCACTGATCTGTAGCTGACATTACACTTATTATTAGCTGTATAACTGTAATATAACTTATAACTGTAATGTGTAACTGACAATACTTACTCTTCCTGACTGGCTGATGCTGTATCCTGCTGCACTGATCTGTAGCTGACATTACACTTATTATTAACTGTATAACTGTAATATAACTTATAACTGTAATGTGTAACTGACAGTACTTACTCTTCCTGACTAGCTGATGCTGTATCCTGCTGCACTGATCTGTAGCTGACATTACACTTATTATTAGCTGTATAACTGTAATATAACTTATAACTGTAATGTGTAACTGACAGTACTTACTCTTCCTGACTAGCTGATGCTGTATCCTGCTGCACTGATCTGTAGCTGACATTACACTTATTATTAGCTGTATAACTGTAATATAACTTATAACTGTAATGTGTAACTGACAGTACTTACTCTTCCTGACTAGCTGATGCTGTATCCTGCTGCACTGATCTGTAGCTGACATTACACTTATTATTAGCTGTATAACTGTAATATAACTTATAACTGTAATGTGTAACTGACAGTACTTACTCTTCCTGACTAGCTGATGCTGTATCCTGCTGCACTGATCTGTAGCTGACATTACACTTATTATTAGCTGTATAACTGTAATATAACTTATAACTGTAATGTGTAACTGACAGTACTTACTCTTCCTGACTGGCTGATGCTGTATCCTCTGCAGTGATCTGTAGCTGACATTACACTTATTATTAGCTGTATAACTGTAATATAACTTATAACTGTAATGTGTAACTGACAGTACTTACTCTTCCTGACTAGCTGATGCTGTATCCTGCTGCACTGATCTGTAGCTGACATTACACTTATTATTAGCTGTATAACTGTAATATAACTTATAACTGTAATGTGTAACTGACAGTACTTACTCTTCCTGACTAGCTGATGCTGTATCCTCTGCAGTGATCTGTAGCTGACATTACACTTATTATTAGCTGTATAACTGTAATATAACTTATAACTGTAATGTGTAACTGACAGTACTTACTCTTCCTGACTAGCTGATGCTGTATCCTGCTGCACTGATCTGTAGCTGACATTACACTTATTATTAGCTGTATAACTGTAATATAACTTATAACTGTAATGTGTAACTGACAGTACTTACTCTTCCTGACTAGCTGATGCTGTATCCTGCTGCACTGATCTGTAGCTGACATTACACTTATTATTAGCTGTATAACTGTAATATAACTTATAACTGTAATGTGTAACTGACAGTACTTACTCTTCCTGACTAGCTGATGCTGTATCCTGCTGCAGTGATCTGTAGCTGACATTACACTTATTATTAGCTGTATAACTGTAATATAACTTATAACTGTAATGTGTAACTGACAGTACTTACTCTTCCTGACTAGCTGATGCTGTATCCTGCTGCACTGATCTGTAGCTGACATTACACTTATTATTAGCTGTATAACTGTAATATAACTTATAGCTGTAATGTGTAACTGACAGTACTTACTCTTCCTGACTAGCTGATGCTGTATCCTGCTGCAGTGATCTGTAGCTGACATTACACTTATTATTAGCTGTATAACTGTAATATAACTTATAACTGTAATGTGTAACTGACAGTACTTACTCTTCCTGACTGGCTGATGCTGTATCCTGCTGCACTGATCTGTAGCTGACATTACACTTATTATTAGCTGTATAACTGTAATATAACTTATAACTGTAATGTGTAACTGACAGTACTTACTCTTCCTGACTAGCTGATGCTGTATCCTGCTGCACTGATCTGTAGCTGACATTACACTTATTATTAGCTGTATAACTGTAATATAACTTATAACTGTAATGTGTAACTGACAGTACTTACTCTTCCTGACTAGCTGATGCTGTATCCTGCTGCACTGATCTGTAGCTGACATTACACTTATTATTAGCTGTATAACTGTAATATAACTTATAACTGTAATGTGTAACTGACAGTACTTACTCTTCCTGACTAGCTGATGCTGTATCCTGCTGCACTGATCTGTAGCTGACATTACACTTATTATTAGCTGTATAACTGTAATATAACTTATAACTGTAATGTGTAACTGACAGTACTTACTCTTCCTGACTAGCTGATGCTGTATCCTGCTGCACTGATCTGTAGCTGACATTACACTTATTATTAGCTGTATAACTGTAATATAACTTATAACTGTAATGTGTAACTGACAGTACTTACTCTTCCTGACTAGCTGATGCTGTATCCTGCTGCACTGATCTGTAGCTGACATTACACTTATTATTAGCTGTATAACTGTAATATAACTTATAACTGTAATGTGTAACTGACAGTACTTACTCTTCCTGACTAGCTGATGCTGTATCCTGCTGCACTAATCTGTAGCTGACATTACACTTATTATTAGCTGTATAACTGTAATATAACTTATAACTGTAATGTGTAACTGACAGTACTTACTCTTCCTGACTAGCTGATGCTGTATCCTGCTGCACTGATCTGTAGCTGACATTACACTTATTATTAGCTGTATAACTGTAATATAACTTATAACTGTAATGTGTAACTGACAGTACTTACTCTTCCTGACTAGCTGATGCTGTATCCTGCTGCACTGATCTGTAGCTGACATTACACTTATTATTAGCTGTATAACTGTAATATAACTTATAACTGTAATGTGTAACTGACAGTACTTACTCTTCCTGACTAGCTGATGCTGTATCCTGCTGCACTGATCTGTAGCTGACATTACACTTATTATTAGCTGTATAACTGTAATATAACTTATAACTGTAATGTGTAACTGACAGTACTTACTCTTCCTGACTAGCTGATGCTGTATCCTGCTGCACTGATCTGTAGCTGACATTACACTTATTATTAGCTGTATAACTGTAATATAACTTATAGCTGTAATGTGTAACTGACAGTACTTACTCTTCCTGACTAGCTGATGCTGTATCCTGCTGCAGTGATCTGTAGCTGACATTACACTTATTATTAGCTGTATAACTGTAATATAACTTATAACTGTAATGTGTAACTGACAGTACTTACTCTTCCTGACTAGCTGATGCTGTATCCTGCTGCACTGATCTGTAGCTGACATTACACTTATTATTAGCTGTATAACTGTAATATAACTTATAACTGTAATGTGTAACTGACAGTACTTACTCTTCCTGACTAGCTGATGCTGTATCCTGCTGCAGTGATCTGTAGCTGACATTACACTTATTATTAGCTGTATAACTGTAATATAACTTATAACTGTAATGTGTAACTGACAGTACTTACTCTTCCTGACTAGCTGATGCTGTATCCTGCTGCACTGATCTGTAGCTGACATTACACTTATTATTAGCTGTATAACTGTAATATAACTTATAACTGTAATGTGTAACTGACAGTACTTACTCTTCCTGACTAGCTGATGCTGTATCCTGCTGCACTGATCTGTAGCTGACATTACACTTATTATTAACTGTATAACTGTAATATAACTTATAACTGTAATGTGTAACTGACAGTACTTACTCTTCCTGACTAGCTGATGCTGTATCCTGCTGCACTGATCTGTAGCTGACATTACACTTATTATTAGCTGTATAACTGTAATATAACTTATAACTGTAATGTGTAACTGACAGTACTTACTCTTCCTGACTAGCTGATGCTGTATCCTGCTGCACTGATCTGTAGCTGACATTACACTTATTATTAGCTGTATAACTGTAATATAACTTATAACTGTAATGTGTAACTGACAGTACTTACTCTTCCTGACTAGCTGATGCTGTATCCTGCTGCACTGATCTGTAGCTGACATTACACTTATTATTAGCTGTATAACTGTAATATAACTTATAACTGTAATGTGTAACTGACAGTACTTACTCTTCCTGACTAGCTGATGCTGTATCCTGCTGCACTGATCTGTAGCTGACATTACACTTATTATTAGCTGTATAACTGTAATATAACTTATAACTGTAATTTGTAACTGACAGTACTTACTCTTCCTGACTAGCTGATGCTGTATCCTGCTGCACTGATCTGTAGCTGACATTACACTTATTATTAGCTGTATAACTGTAATATAACTTATAACTGTAATGTGTAACTGACAGTACTTACTCTTCCTGACTGGCTGATGCTGTATCCTGCTGCAGTGATCTGTAGCTGACATTACACTTATTATTAGCTGTATAACTGTAATATAACTTATAACTGTAATGTGTAACTGACAGTACTTACTCTTCCTGACTAGCTGATGCTGTATCCTGCTGCACTGATCTGTAGCTGACATTACACTTATTATTAACTGTATAACTGTAATATAACTTATAACTGTAATGTGTAACTGACAGTACTTACTCTTCCTGACTAGCTGATGCTGTATCCTGCTGCACTGATCTGTAGCTGACATTACACTTATTATTAGCTGTATAACTGTAATATAACTTATAACTGTAATGTGTAACTGACAGTACTTACTCTTCCTGACTAGCTGATGCTGTATCCTGCTGCACTGATCTGTAGCTGACATTACACTTATTATTAGCTGTATAACTGTAATATAACTTATAACTGTAATGTGTAACTGACAGTACTTACTCTTCCTGACTAGCTGATGCTGTATCCTGCTGCAGTGATCTGTAGCTGACATTACACTTATTATTAGCTGTATAACTGTAATATAACTTATAACTGTAATGTGTAACTGACAGTACTTACTCTTCCTGACTAGCTGATGCTGTATCCTGCTGCAGTGATCTGTAGCTGACATTACACTTATTATTAGCTGTATAACTGTAATATAACTTATAACTGTAATGTGTAACTGACAGTACTTACTCTTCCTGACTAGCTGATGCTGTATCCTGCTGCACTGATCTGTAGCTGACATTACACTTATTATTAGCTGTATAACTGTAATATAACTTATAACTGTAATGTGTAACTGACAGTACTTACTCTTCCTGACTAGCTGATGCTGTATCCTGCTGCACTGATCTGTAGCTGACATTACACTTATTATTAGCTGTATAACTGTAATATAACTTATAACTGTAATGTGTAACTGACAGTACTTACTCTTCCTGACTAGCTGATGCTGTATCCTGCTGCACTGATCTGTAGCTGACATTACACTTATTATTAGCTGTATAACTGTAATATAACTTATAACTGTAATGTGTAACTGACAGTACTTACTCTTCCTGACTAGCTGATGCTGTATCCTGCTGCACTGATCTGTAGCTGACATTACACTTATTATTAGCTGTATAACTGTAATATAACTTATAACTGTAATGTGTAACTGACAGTACTTACTCTTCCTGACTAGCTGATGCTGTATCCTGCTGCACTGATCTGTAGCTGACATTACACTTATTATTAGCTGTATAACTGTAATATAACTTATAACTGTAATGTGTAACTGACAGTACTTACTCTTCCTGACTAGCTGATGCTGTATCCTGCTGCACTGATCTGTAGCTGACATTACACTTATTATTAGCTGTATAACTGTAATATAACTTATAACTGTAATGTGTAACTGACAGTACTTACTCTTCCTGACTAGCTGATGCTGTATCCTGCTGCACTGATCTGTAGCTGACATTACACTTATTATTAGCTGTATAACTGTAATATAACTTATAACTGTAATGTGTAACTGACAGTACTTACTCTTCCTGACTAGCTGATGCTGTATCCTGCTGTACTGATCTGTAGCTGACATTACACTTATTATTAACTGTATAACTGTAATATAACTTATAACTGTAATGTGTAACTGACAGTACTTACTCTTCCTGACTAGCTGATGCTGTATCCTGCTGCACTGATCTGTAGCTGACATTACACTTATTATTAGCTGTATAACTGTAATATAACTTATAACTGTAATGTGTAACTGACAGTACTTACTCTTCCTGACTAGCTGATGCTGTATCCTGCTGCACTGATCTGTAGCTGACATTACACTTATTATTAGCTGTATAACTGTAATATAACTTATAACTGTAATGTGTAACTGACAGTACTTACTCTTCCTGACTAGCTGATGCTGTATCCTGCTGCACTGATCTGTAGCTGACATTACACTTATTATTAGCTGTATAACTGTAATATAACTTATAACTGTAATGTGTAACTGACAGTACTTACTCTTCCTGACTAGCTGATGCTGTATCCTGCTGCACTGATCTGTAGCTGACATTACACTTATTATTAGCTGTATAACTGTAATATAACTTATAACTGTAATGTGTAACTGACAGTACTTACTCTTCCTGACTAGCTGATGCTGTATCCTGCTGCACTGATCTGTAGCTGACATTACACTTATTATTAGCTGTATAACTGTAATATAACTTATAACTGTAATGTGTAACTGACAGTACTTACTCTTCCTGACTAGCTGATGCTGTATCCTGCTGCACTGATCTGTAGCTGACATTACACTTATTATTAGCTGTATAACTGTAATATAACTTATAACTGTAATGTGTAACTGACAGTACTTACTCTTCCTGACTAGCTGATGCTGTATCCTGCTGCACTGATCTGTAGCTGACATTACACTTATTATTAGCTGTATAACTGTAATATAACTTATAACTGTAATGTGTAACTGACAGTACTTACTCTTCCTGACTAGCTGATGCTGTATCCTGCTGCACTGATCTGTAGCTGACATTACACTTATTATTAGCTGTATAACTGTAATATAACTTATAACTGTAATGTGTAACTGACAGTACTTACTCTTCCTGACTAGCTGATGCTGTATCCTCTGCAGTGATCTGTAGCTGACATTACACTTATTATTAGCTGTATAACTGTAATATAACTTATAACTGTAATGTGTAACTGACAGTACTTACTCTTCCTGACTAGCTGATGCTGTATCCTGCTGCACTGATCTGTAGCTGACATTACACTTATTATTAGCTGTATAACTGTAATATAACTTATAGCTGTAATGTGTAACTGACAGTACTTACTCTTCCTGACTAGCTGATGCTGTATCCTGCTGCACTGATCTGTAGCTGACATTACACTTATTATTAACTGTATAACTGTAATATAACTTATAACTGTAATGTGTAACTGACAGTACTTACTCTTCCTGACTAGCTGATGCTGTATCCTGCTGCAGTGATCTGTAGCTGACATTACACTTATTATTAGCTGTATAACTGTAATATAACTTATAACTGTAATGTGTAACTGACAGTACTTACTCTTCCTGACTAGCTGATGCTGTATCCTGCTGCACTGATCTGTAGCTGACATTACACTTATTATTAGCTGTATAACTGTAATATAACTTATAACTGTAATGTGTAACTGACAGTACTTACTCTTCCTGACTAGCTGATGCTGTATCCTCTGCAGTGATCTGTAGCTGACATTACACTTATTATTAGCTGTATAACTGTAATATAACTTATAACTGTAATGTGTAACTGACAGTACTTACTCTTCCTGACTAGCTGATGCTGTATCCTGCTGCACTGATCTGTAGCTGACATTACACTTATTATTAACTGTATAACTGTAATATAACTTATAACTGTAATGTGTAACTGACAGTACTTACTCTTCCTGACTAGCTGATGCTGTATCCTGCTGCACTGATCTGTAGCTGACATTACACTTATTATTAGCTGTATAACTGTAATATAACTTATAACTGTAATGTGTAACTGACAGTACTTACTCTTCCTGACTAGCTGATGCTGTATCCTGCTGCACTGATCTGTAGCTGACATTACACTTATTATTAGCTGTATAACTGTAATATAACTTATAACTGTAATGTGTAACTGACAGTACTTACTCTTCCTGACTAGCTGATGCTGTATCCTGCTGCACTGATCTGTAGCTGACATTACACTTATTATTAGCTGTATAACTGTAATATAACTTATAACTGTAATGTGTAACTGACAGTACTTACTCTTCCTGACTAGCTGATGCTGTATCCTGCTGCACTGATCTGTAGCTGACATTACACTTATTATTAGCTGTATAACTGTAATATAACTGTAATGTGTAACTGACAGTACTTACTCTTCCTGACTAGCTGATGCTGTATCCTGCTGCAGTGATCTGTAGCTGACATTACACTTATTATTAGCTGTATAACTGTAATATAACTTATAACTGTAATGTGTAACTGACAGTACTTACTCTTCCTGACTAGCTGATGCTGTATCCTCTGCAGTGATCTGTAGCTGACATTACACTTATTATTAGCTGTATAACTGTAATATAACTTATAACTGTAATGTGTAACTGACAGTACTTACTCTTCCTGACTAGCTGATGCTGTATCCTGCTGCACTGATCTGTAGCTGACATTACACTTATTATTAGCTGTATAACTGTAATATAACTTATAGCTGTAATGTGTAACTGACAGTACTTACTCTTCCTGACTGGCTGATGCTGTATCCTCTGCAGTGATCTGTAGCTGACATTACACTTATTATTAGCTGTATAACTGTAATATAACTTATAACTGTAATGTGTAACTGACAGTACTTACTCTTCCTGACTAGCTGATGCTGTATCCTCTGCAGTGATCTGTAGCTGACATTACACTTATTATTAACTGTATAACTGTAATATAACTTATAACTGTAATGTGTAACTGACAGTACTTACTCTTCCTGACTGGCTGATGCTGTATCCTCTGCACTGATCTGTAGCTGACATTACACTTATTATTAACTGTATAACTGTAATATAACTTATAATGTGTAACTGACAGTACTTACTCTTCCTGACTAGCTGATGCTGTATCCTGCTGCACTGATCTGTAGCTGACATTACACTTATTATTAGTTGTATAACTGTAATATAACTTATAACTGTAATGTGTAACTGACAGTATTTACTCTTCCTGACTAGCTGATGCTGTATACTGCTGCAGTGATCTGTAGCTGACATTACACTTATTATTAGCTGTATAACTGTAATATAACTTATAATGTGTAACTGACAGTACTTACTCTTCCTGACTAGCTGATGCTGTATCCTCTGCAGTGATCTGTAGCTGACATTACACTTATTATTAACTGTATAACTGTAATATAACTTATAACTGTAATGTGTAACTGACAGTACTTACTCTTCCTGACTAGCTGATGCTGTATCCTGCTGCACTGATCTGTAGCTGACATTATACTTATTATTAGCTGTATAACTGTAATATAACTTATAACTGTAATGTATAACTGACAGTACTTACTCTTCCTGACTAGCTGATGCTGTATCCTGCTGTACTGATCTGTAGCTGACATTACACTTATTATTAGCTGTATAACTGTAATATAACTTATAACTGTAATGTGTAACTGACAGTACTTACTCTTCCTGACTAGCTGATGCTGTATCCTGCTGTACTGATCTTTAGCTGACATTACACTTATTATTAGCTGTATAACTGTAATATAACTTATAACTGTAATGTGTAACTGACAGTACTTAATCTTCCTGACTAGCTGATGCTGTATCCTCTGCAGTGATCTGTAGCTGACATTACACTTATTATTAGCTGTATAACTGTAATATAACTTATAACTGTAATGTGTAACTGACAGTACTTACTCTTCCTGACTAGCTGATGCTGTATCCTGCTGTACTGATCTTTAGCTGACATTACACTTATTATTAACTGTATAACTGTAATATAACTTATAACTGTAATGTGTAACTGACTGTACTTACTCTTCCTGACTAGCTGATGCTGTATCCTGCTGCAGTGATCTGTAGCTGACATTACACTTATTATTAGCTGTATAACTGTAATATAACTTATAACTGTAATGTGTAACTGACAGTACTTAATCTTCCTGACTAGCTGATGCTGTATCCTCTGCAGTGATCTGTAGCTGACATTACACTTATTATTAACTGTATAACTGTAATATAACTTATAATGTGTAACTGACAGTACTTACTCTTCCTGGCTGTGGTGTATGTTCCTATACAGATAGGTACATGTAATGTGTGACGTATGTTCCTATACAGACAGGTACATACATTGTGTGGTGTATGTTCCTATTCAGATAGGTACATGTAATGTGTGACGTATTTTCCTATACAGACATGTTTCAGCCCAGAGGATATCCTCACCATCTACGGGATGAACACAGAAGAGGGAATTCCACAAGAAAAATTCATAGAAATCAGTCCCAGTCTTCTCCAGCAGCAGCTGAGCCAGGCGTGTGCCAAGGCGGAATCCGTCGTAGACATTGGGGGAAAACTGACCACTGCAGAGAGTAAGTAATGTGTCACAGTGCTACATCTATATACACACACACACACGCACATACATACATACACATATACATATGCACGCGCACACACACACATACATACATACACACACATATACATACATACATATATGCATACACACATACATATGCATACACACACATATACATACATACATATGCATACATACATACATACATACATACATACATATGCATACATACATACATATATACACATACACACACACACATATACATACACACACATATACTTACTTACATACATACATACACGCGCACACACATATACATACACCACACATACATATGCACATACATACACCGCACATACATATGCACATACATACACACAAATATACTTACATACATACATACACACACATATATGCACATACATACATACACACACATATACTTACATACATACATACACACATACATAAACCACACATACATATGCATACACACACACACACCACCACTTCCCGCCGCAAAAATTTGAAATTTGGTGGGCAGGGACAGGGCTTTAAAAATATCATAAGACCAAAGTAATATAAATAAAATTCTAAATAAAGTCATATCTTTTAATACTCTTAGGCAGCAAATCAAACACAAGCTCAAACCACTGGTATGGCTATGTGAGCTCTGTATTTAATTAGCCTATACAGAGACAGCGCTAAATCTTTTTATCTTAATTGGACATTTATTAATAAATTCTTTAAAACTGCTCTCTGTATTCCTCATTAATATTCTAGATTCTGGCCTTTAAAGTCAGTAAAAATGCACAGTAACACACTACATAGCATACACTAACACATGCAGATACACACACACACACACACACACACACACACTACATAGCATACACTTACACATGCAGATACACACACACTACATAGCATACACTTATACATGCAGATACACACACACTGCATAACATACACTTATACATGCAGATACACACACACTGCATAACATACACTTATACATGCAGATACACACACACACTGCATAACATACACTTATACATGCAGATACACACACACACACTGCATAACATACACTTATACATGCAGATACACACACACACTACATAGCATACACTTATACATGCAGATACACACACACACTACATAGCATACACTTATACATGCAGATACACACACACACACTACATAGCATACACTTATACATGCAGATACACACACTACATAGCATACACTTATACATGCAGATACACACACACACTACATAGCATATACTTACACATGCAGATACACACACACTACATAGCATACACTTACACATGCAGATACACACACACACACACACACTACATAGCATATACTTACACATGCAGATACACACACACACACTACATAGCATACACTTATACATGCAGATACACACACACACTACATAGCATACACTTATACATGCAGATACACACACACACTACATAGCATACACTTATACATGCAGATACACACACTTATACATGCAGATACACACTACATATCATACACTTATACATTCAGATACACACACACTACATAGCATATACTTACACATGCAGACACACACTACATAGCATACACTTATACATGCAGACACACACACACTACATAGCATACACTTATACATGCAGATACACACACACTACATAGCATACACTTATACATGCAGATACACACACACTACATAGCATACACTTATAAACGCAGACACACACACACTACATAGCATACACTTATACATGCAGATACACACACACTACATAGCATACACTTATACATGCAGATACACACACTACATAGCATACACTTATACATGCAGATACACACACACACACTACATAGCATACACTTATACATGCAGATACACACACACACACACTACATAGCATACACTTACACATGCAGATACACACACTACATAGCATACAATTATACATGCAGATACACACACTTATACATGCAGATACACACACTACATAGCATACACTTATACATGCAGATACACACACTTATACATGCAGATACACACACACTACATAGCATACACTTATACATGCAGATACACACACACACACACACACACACTACATAGTATACACTTACACACACACACACACACACACACACACACTACATAGTATACACTTACACACACACACACACTTCATAGCTTATATTTATACATGCATACACTTATATACACACACACACACCTTACACTTATACATGCAGATACACACACTTACACACTTATAGATACAGATAGACACACACACTACATCATATATGGGTATCTGTAATTCATTGTATGGGAAACTGGGGTTGGCAAGCACATTAGCTGGCAGTCTGCGGCTGCCACTGTTTGTTACCCTGGTATTAGCACTGCTCATCGTATAAAACTGAAGGCATGCTAGTATTATCACCAGGGGTTAGACGTCATCACTACCAGGAGTTAGAGGTCACCATTACCTGAGGTCAGAGGGTATACAGCCTTCCTACTCCTGCTAAACCCACACATCATTCCTTTTCCACAAGGAATCTAACAGGTATATAACCCTGGGAGAGAAAAGCCAGCTGCTTCTGAGTATGGGCCCAATAGAATAAAAAAAAAAACGGGACAGTTGGGGGGTTATGCACACATACATACGCACATACATATACATGCGCATAAGTAAAAACATACACACACATATACAATATAAATATATATATATATTTAATTAAAATTATGGGGGAGATAAAAATCTGAGATTAAAATCCTCCATGTCTCAAAAGTAAATCAATATATATTTTTGCATAGAAAATTAGCACAAAAGTAAATCAATATATATTTTTGCATAGAAAATTAGCACAAAAGTAAATCAATATATATTTTTGCATAGAAAATTAGCACATCTAAGCAAGTACCCCGCTTATGATTCCCCGGTAAAACTCCATATACATTGTTACCAATGCACCATAGGATTCTCGGTAAGATATGCAAAATTTTAGTTTTTTTTGCACCAATGCAACAACCAGAAATCTATCGCTTATTGACAAGTTCTAAAACGAACGAAACAAGCTTGTCTGAGTGATTTTTGTGTTGTTGCAATAATTATGTTAAGGGATTGCTGTGTTAAAACAGTATTTGAAGCAAAAAAACTGAGATTTTGCATATCTAATATGCATATCTTACCCAGAATCCTCTGGTGCATTGGTAACAATGTATATGGAGTTTTACTGGGGAATCATAAGCGGAGTATTTGTCTAGATGTGCTAATTTTCTATGCTAACATTTATATTGATTTATATATTTATTTATATATATATTTATAGATATAGTGTACCAGATGGAGAGCACTCTCACTTCATAGGACAACTTGCCAGGGTGCATGCAAAAAAAATATCAAACAGTGGCTTGCACTCGCTGGTCTTTTAAAAAAACGTGCCTTTATTGTAACGTTTCGGGTACCTGAGGAAGGGGATACGGTCCCTGAAATATTACAATAAAGGCACATTTTTTTTTAAAAGACCAGCGAGTGCAAGCCACTGTGTATATCTATCTATCTATCCTCTCACAAGCATAAGTATCATTAGGCCTGAATGATGAAATTGTAACAAACAGTATTTGCTGAGATAAAACACTATGCACAAGCACCTTAGTAAAACAATTGTAGGAAAATTATTTGGATATGCATTAAAAAGTTCACACAGAATCTGTGTACATACACACTCACGGATATCTGAAAGACAAGGGAAGGAGTGACGTCATCTGACGCATTTCACGCCAGTTGTCGCTTTCTCAAAGATAGTTTGAGAGTGTTCTAAGTGGAATTAAGTAGCCACATTGGGATACGAACACACCCTCAGACTAATTGACATTTTGGCCTCTATTTATCAAGCTGTCTACTTTCTAGCATTCGCCGGCACCAATACGCTCGCCTAACATCGCCACTGCGGACCTGAATACGTTCACCAAATTTATCAAGAAAGCTGTCAAAAAGCTGCGCACCAAGTATGGTGCGATGAGCAGCAGACTGTTGTTAACTAACAGTCATTGATCTTCCTGCTCATCGGCTTATTCACAGCTTTCTTGCTAGCCTGTCACTAAGCACCCACACAATACTATACTGTTTTACCCCCTAAACCAACGCTCCCGGACCCGCCGCAACTCTAATAAATATATTAACCCTAAACCGCTGCTCCCGGATCCCGCCGCACCTACATTATACCTATTAACCCCTATCCTGCCGATCCCGGACCCCGCCACAACTAAATAAATTGTTTAACCCCTAAACCGCCGCACCCAGAGCCCGCCGCCACCTACATTACATTTATTAACCCCTATCCTGCCCCCCTACACCGCTGCCACCTACATTACATTTATTAACCCCTAATCTGCTCCCCCTACTATGCCGCAACTATATTAAATGAATTAACCCCTAAACCTATGTCTAACCCTAACACCCCCCTAACTTAAATATAATTTAAATACATCTAAATAAATTTAATATTATTAACTAAATTATTCCTATTTAAAACTAAATACTTACCTATAAGATAAACCTTAAGATAGCTACAATATAACTAATAGTTACATTTGTATCTATCTTAGGGTTTATTTTTATTTTACAGGCAACTTTGTATTTATTTTAACTAGGTACAATAGCTATTATATAGTTATTAACTATTTAATAGCTACCTAGCTAAAATAAAGACAAAATTACCTGTAAAATAAATCCCAACCTAAGTTACAATTACACCTAACACTATACTATAATTAAATAAATTAAATTAATTAAATACAATTACCTACAATTAAATAAAATTAACTAAAATTAACTAAAATACAAAAAAAAACACTAAATTACAGAAAATAAAAAAAATTAATTAATTAATTAACTAATTACACCTAATCTAAGCCCCCTAATAAAATAAAAAAGCCCCCCAAAATAATAAAATTCCCTACCCTAAACTAAATTACAAATAGCCCTTAAAAGGGTCTTTTGCGGGGCATTGCCCCAAAGTAATCAGCTCTTTTAACTGAAAAAAAAGAAATACAACCTCCCCAACATTAAAACCCACCACCCACACACCCAACCCTACTCTAAAACCCACCCAATCCCCCCTTAAAAAAGCCTAACACTACCCCCTTGAAGATCACCCTACCTTGAGCCGTCTTCACCCAGCCGGGCAGAAGTCTTCATCCGATCCGGCCAGAAGTCTTCATCGAATCTGGGCAGAAGAGGTCCTCCAAGAATCCTATCAGCCAATCGGAATTCAAGGGATGCCATCTTGGATGACGTCATGTAAAGGAACCATCATTCGTTGTTTAGTCGTCGGGATCGATGGATGCTCCACGTCGGATGTCTTCAAGATGGTGCCGCTCCTCGTTGGATGGAAGAAGATAGAAGATGCCGCTTGGATGAAGACTTCTGCCTGGCTGGAGGACCTCTTCTGCCCGGATCGGATGAAGACTTCTGCCCAGCTGGGTGAAGACGGCTCAAGGTAGGGTGATCTTCAAGAGGGTAGTGTTAGGTTTTTTTAAGGGGGTTTGGGTGGGTTTTAAAGTAGGGTTGGGTGTGTGGGTGGTGGGTTTTAATGTTGGGGGGGGCGTATTTCTTTTTTTTTTCAGGTAAAAGAATTGATTACTTTGGGGCAATGCCCCGCAAAAGGCCCTTTTAAGGGCTATTTGTAATTTAGTTTAGGTTAGGGAATTGTATTATTTGGGGGGAATTTTTATTTTATTAGGGGGCTTAGATTAGGTGTAATTAGTTTAAAATTCTTGTATTTTTTATTTTCTGTAATTTAGTGGGGTTTTTTTTGTACTTTAGTTAATTTTAGATAATTTTATTTAATGTTAGGTAATTGTATTTAATTCATTTAATTTATTTAATTATAGTGTATTGTTAGGTGTAATTGTAACTTAGGTTAGGATTTATTTTACAGGTAATTTTGTATTTATTTTAGCTAGGGAGTTATCAAATAGTTAATAACTATATAATGGCTATTGTACCTAATTAAAATAAATACAAAGTTGCCTGTAAAATAAAAATAAACCCTAAGCTAGCTACAATGTAACTATTAGTTATATTGTAGCTATTTTAGGGTTTATTTTATAGGTAAGTATTTAGTTTTAAATAGGAATAATTTAGTTAATGATAGTAATTTTATTTAGATTTATTTAAATTATATTTAAGTTAGGGGAGGTTAGGGTTAGACTTAGGTTTAGGGTTTAATAACTTTAATATAGTGGCGGAGGTGTAGGGGGGCAGGATAGGGGTTAATAAGTTTAATGTAGGTGGTGGCGGTGTAGAGGGGGCAGGATAGGGGTTAATAAGTTTAATGTAGGTGGCGGCGGTGTAGGGGGGGCAGGATAGGGGTGTTAAGACTCGGGGTACATGTTAGGGTGTTAGGTGCAGACATTTCCCATAGCAATCAATGGGATATCGGGCAGCAGCGAACATGAGCTTTGCTGCTGTCAGACTTCCATTGATTCCTATGGGATCCGCTGCCTCCGGGGCGGAGGATTGAAAACCAGGTATGCTGGGCCGGAATAGTGGCGAGCGTACCTGGTTCTTTGATAACTGCCAAAAGTAGTCAGATTGTGCCGAACTTGCATTCGGAACATCTGGAGTGACGTAACCATTGATCTGGGTCGGACTGAGTCCGGCGGATCATATGTTATGTCACTAGATTCTACTTTTGCCGGTCTGTAGGGCTTGATAACTATGGCGAATCAGCCTCGCCACAAATACGCTGCGGAATTCCAGCATATTTGCAGTTGACGGCTTGATAAATAGAGGCCTTTGTGTCAGCTGTGCAAGCTACCGTAATGACGACTTGTCATATGTTACTTTTTAAGGTAAGCCTATAGCATTATCCATAAAGTGAAAAATACAAGCCGATTGTAACCGTAGCCTGCACAACAGAGACAAAAATTAAAAGAGACACATTAAACAGATGCTATACTATACATGTCTTATTTATGACTAGAATGGAAGCATTAGCAAAGGCAGAAATACAGGCAAATGTAATACAATTTTGGGTATACATGAGATAGTATCAAAAACACATCAAATACCCTCAAATATATCTTTTAAGCCATTTCTAGGTCATATGTGCAACAGATTGTTGCCATATGGTTCCAAAAGACATTTATATTTATAGTCTAGTTGTGTAAATATATTGTAGGGAACAGATTATTATCTTAACACATTCAAATATTCTTTATGTGTTAGTTCCGTGGAGACATGGTAGTAATCAGCAAAGGAACTCAGTATTTACAGTAGAATACAGAATTCTAAATAAATAAAATACTAATAAATACAAGACAAAGGAACTCAGTATTTACAGTAGAATACAGAAGTCTAAATAAATAAAATACTAATAAATACAAGACAAAGGAACTCAGTATTTACAGTAGAATACAGAAGTCTAAATAAATAAAATGCTAATAAATACAAGACAAAGGAACTCAGTATTTACAGTAGAATACAGAAGTCTAAATAAATAAAATACTAATAAATACAAGACAAAGGAACTCAGTATTTACAGTAGAATACAGAAGTCTAAATAAATAAAATACTAATAAATACAAGACAAAGGAACTCAGTATTTACAGTAGAATACAGAAGTCTAAATAAATAAAATACTAATAAATACAAGACAAAGGAACTCAGTATTTACAGTAGAATACAGAAGTCTAAATAAATAAATAAAATACTAATAAATACAAGGCAAAGGAACTAAGTATTTACAGTAGAATACAGAAGTCTAAATAAATAAAATACTAATAAATACAAGACAAAGGAACTCAGTATTTACAGTAGAATACAGAAGTCTAAATAAATAAAATACTAATAAATACAAGGCAAAGGAACTAAGTATTTACAGTAGAATACAGAAGTCTAAATAAATAAAATACTAATAAATATAAGACAAAGGAACTCCGTATTTACAGTAGAATACAGAAGTCTAAATAAATAAAATACTAATAAATACAAGACAAAGGAACTCAGTATTTACAGTAGAATACAGAAGTCTAAATAAATATAATACTAATAAATACAAGGCAAAGGAACTCAGTATTTACAGTAGAATACAGAAGTCTAAATAAATAAAATACTAATAAATACAAGGCAAAGGAACTCAGTATTTACAGTAGAATACAGAAGTCTAAATAAATAAAATACTAATAAATACAAGACAAAGGAACTCAGTATTTACAGTAGAATACAGAAGTCTAAATAAATAAAATACTAATAAATACAAGACAAAGGAACTCAGTATTTACAGTAGAATACAGAAGTCTAAATAAATAAAATACTAATAAATACAAGGCAAAGGAACTAAGTATTTACAGTAGAATACAGAAGTCTAAATAAATAAAATACTAATAAATACAAGGCAAAGGAACTCAGTATTTACAGTAGAATACAGAAGTCTAAATAAATAAAATACTAATAAATACAAGGCAAAGGAACTCAGTATTTACAGTAGAATACAGAAGTCTAAATAAATAAAATACTAATAAATACAAGGCAAAGGAACTCAGTATTTACAGTAGAATACAGAAGTCTAAATAAATAAAATACTAATAAATACAAGACAAAGGAACTCAGTATTTACAGTAGAATACAGAAGTCTAAATAAATAAAATACTAATAAATACAAGGCAAAGGAACTCTGTATTTACAGTAGAATACAGAAGTCTAAATAAATAAAATACTAATAAATACAAGGCAAAGGAACTCAGTATTTACAGTAGAATACAGAAGTCTAAATAAATAAAATACTAATAAATACAAGGCAAAGGAACTCAGTATTTACAGTAGAATACAGAAGTCTAAATAAATAAAATACTAATAAATACAAGGCAAAGGAACTCAGTATTTACAGTAGAATACAGAAGTCTAAATAAATAAAATACTAATAAATACAAGGCAAAGGAACTTAGTATTTACAGTAGAATACAGAAGTCTAAATAAATAAAATACTAATAAATACAAGGCAAAGGAACTCAGTATTTACAGTAGAATACAGAAGTCTAAATAAATAAAATACTAATAAATACAAGGCAAAGGAACTCAGTATTTACAGTAGAATACAGAAGTCTAAATAAATAAAATACTAATAAATACAAGGCAAAGGAACTCAGTATTTACAGTAGAATACAGAAGTCTAAATAAATAAAATACTAATAAATACAAGACAAAGGAACTCAGTATTTACAGTAGAATACAGAAGTCTAAATAAATAAAATACTAATAAATACAAGGCAAAGGAACTCAGTATTTACAGTAGAATACAAAAGTCTAAATAAATAAAATACTAATAAATACAAGGCAAAGGAACTAAGTATTTACAGTAGAATACAGAAGTCTAAATAAATAAAATACTAATAAATACAAGGCAAAGGAACTCAGTATTTACAGTAGAATACAGAAGTCTAAATAAATAAAATACTAATAAATAAAAGACAAAGGAAAGAAAAGCAACAAGGACAAACAAAGAGAGATTTTTGTCAGAAAAACACACCTGACAAATGCTTCTTGTAAATTTTTGGGTAACCAGATGTTATATACCCCAAGTTACAATACGTGGATGTGAGATGTTCACGTATCCTGTCCTTCAAATTTCTACTTGTAGAGCCTGTGTATTGTTTCCCACAGACTTTACATGTAATTACATGAATAGCATATTTTGAACAGCAATCCAACCTATATTTTATATTGTGTTTAAAGTTATTTGCTGTTGATACAAATGTATCACCACACATTGCAATGTCTGCCACAGGTGAAAAAAAACCTTTTTTAGCCAGCCATGTCTCTTTGGTTTGAGATTCAGAATTGTATACATACTTGATAAGGCGGCTTCCAATAGTGGCTGCTTTTTTTTGGATAAATTTGATTCCCTTGTCTAAAATAACTTTGCATTCTTGATCAAGGGTCAGAGTGTCAAGGTTTTTTTATTTATTATATTTTGTATTTGACCAAATTGGTTGCTGAACTGTGTGATAAACTTTGTGTCATCTGAGGATGCAAATTTATCTTTTGTTCTTTTGGTTTTGTAAAAGTTTCATTCTGTCCATAGTTCTACTTTCTGTCTAAGATGAATTAAAGTTTCTTTTTTGTATCCTCTTTCTTCTAGCCTCTTAATTAGATCCAGGGAGTGTTTATCATAACTTTGTATGTCAGCGCATATTCTCCTTATTCTAATTAGTTGGCCCTTGGGGGATACCTGTTTTTAGGTGTTTAGAGTGACAGGAATCAGCTCTTAGGATTGTATTTCCTGCAATTCTTTTTTTATAGAGTTCTGTAGATATCTGTAAATAGTAGCACGAGTCAAACATAAAAAAGTTATAGGTGAGAAAAAATCTAAGAACTTCTTAGATAAAGTCAATTAGTTTGTCTGGAAAATCACTTCTCAGCTGGAGATGGTATTTAACTGCTTTAATTCCCAACTCATGGGGCATACACGAGTAAAGTGGTGGCACATCTATAGTTAGCCAGCTGAAAGATGATTCCCAGAGTTGTTTATCCATTTTGTTTATTACATGTGTTGTATCTTTTACAAAGCTGGGAATTGTTTGAACTAGAGGCTGGAGTATATTATCCAGCCACTCTCCAAGATGTTCACTCATAGCTCCAACTCCTGATACAATTGGACGTCCTTGTGGGGATTTTTGGTACTAACCGAAAGTTAGTTGTAACTGGCTGTTCAACATACAGATATTCACAAAGTTTTTTGTCTAATATACCTAGATGTTCACTCCAGTCCAACAATCTCTTCATATCTAATTGAAAGGTATCTAGTGGATTTCTTAGAAGTTTTTTTATATGTAGTTACATCATTTAATTGTCTGTTTGCTTCTTGATAGTAATTTATAGTCTTTTGAATTACTATTGACCCGCCTTTATCAGCTGGGGTAATTGTAATGTTTTTGTTTTTTTTCTAGAGATTGTAGGGCTTTCCTTTGTTTATATGTGAGATTGGATCTTTGAATATATTTATGTTGTTGATCAGTGGGCTTAAGTTGTCGATGTAGCTCTACAAGGTCACGATGTGTCTTTTTCTGAAACATATCAATATAGTTGTTACGTGAGTGTATGGGATAAAATGTACTTTTAGTTCTTAGATGTTTGTTTATGTTCTTATGTGTACTTATATCAGATACATCTCTTATGGAGCTGATTGTAAGGTCTTCTAATATTTGACCTGTTATAGCATCCTCAAAATCTAAATCAACTTCTTCATTGATATAGTTAGCTGATGATGAGATAGTTAATATGTTTTAATTAGGTGGTTCAGTCAAATTTGACCTGTTAATGTGGTTAGCTATAGATGGAATGGCTTGTGTGTTCTCATTAAATTCTTCTGTCAGTTGTGACATATGATTAGACTGATGACTCTCAAATTGAATGGAAGGCAGACTCTCTTCATTCCAGGTTGCTGCTCTTTGAATATGTCTCAAAGAACTATCAAATGATTTTATTTTTATAAAGTGCTTTTTCAACACTAAATTTCTCACAAACCGATTTACATCTGTAATGGTGCAAAACAAGTCAAAGTTTGAGGATGGCGCAAAGCCAAGTCCCTTTTCCAAAACTTCCACTTCTTGTTTATTCAGCACCTGATTGGAGAGGTTCACTATGGTGCATATCTTTTCACCGTTGATTTTGCTCTCTTCTGTGGCTTGCCTGACTTTTTTTACTGTTTCTTAGGAGTGGACTCTTCTTCTCTAGGAGTAGAGGGTTCTTTGTTACCCGGATTTTTTGGGTTTTTAGGTCTTGCTCCTAATAGTTCTGAGTAGCTCTGTTCTTCAGTACCATCCAGATGGATGCTGGTTGTTTGTGGAGGTTGATATTGGAGTTGAGGCAATTTGGCTCCTCACAGAGAAGTTGGAATCCGAAAAATTTACTTTTTTTCCCCTTATGTTGGTTACCTTTTTTACCATGTTGTTTGTTTTGTTTTTGGATATCCTTGGAGCTTTGGCCTTTATTGTTATATGTTGAAGTGTTCCAATTGTATACCACATCCAGTGCGTAGTCTTGTTAATCTCTGAGCATTTTCTTTTCTTTTCTGGTTGTTAAATCTTGTTCCAGATCATCCAAATGTGTAGCTAGCTCAGTGTTGTATTTATTATACTTTTCATGTGTCTGTAAGGGCACCATCTTTTGTTGTAGTTCTTTAATCTCCTCTAATACTTTTGTTCTTTTCATGTTTTTATTCACAAGGAGTTTGTTCATCAATTTAATTGAGCACTCACTTAGTGTCTCATTCCATTTTCTCATGAACTCTTTGTCAGCTTCTTTATCAATGTTGGGGTATTTTTTCATACGCAATCCCCTTGGTATTATTGCTGATTTTATGTATTTGTCTAGGTATATAATTTCATACCGTAGTCCTTTATTCTCAGATTCTCCATACTGAGAAAAAGTTGTTGTGATTGATTTGGTGATAGTTCACCTTGTCTTTCTTCAAATGTGAGCTTTCTGTTAAATATGTCTTCTAGTGCTTTTGATTGTGCCATAGTGTTGTTGTATCTCTTGTATTGCTAGCCTTTATTTGCTTATGTTATATATTGATGTGTTACAATATTGGTTACATAGACTGTGTATATTCCTGAATAGTTGTGGATAAAATTCACATAGCATCGGTACATATGTTCATGTTATTTTGTATCCATGGATTGTCAGCCGAAATAAATATTTAAGCAGTTTGTATCAATGTTATATTTATACAGGACAGTCAATTTTAAACCATCTTCTGTTGTTTGCAGTTGTCCAGACTTCTGAAAAAAGTCTGGACAACTGGGTAGGTAATCTTGCAATATTCAATCGGCTTGTATTTTTCACTTTATGTTTAATGCTGTAGGCTTACCTTAAAAAGTAACATATGACAAGTCATCATTACAGTAGCTTGCACAGCTGACACAAAACGTCAATTAGTCTGAGGGTGTGTTAGTATCCCAATGTGGCTACTTAATTCTACTTAGAACACTCTCAAACTATCTTTGAGAGCGCCAACCGGCGTGAAACGCGTCAGATGACGTCACTCCTTCCCTTGTCTTTCAGATATCCGTGAGTGTGTATGTACACAGATTCTGTGTGAACTTTTTAATGCATATCCAAATAAATTATCTACAATTGTTTTACTAAGGTGCTTGTGCATAGTGTTTTATCTCAGCCAATACTGTTTGTTACAATTTCGTCATCCAGGACTAATGATACTTATGCTTGTGGGAGTTTTTCTTCTTTGATATATATGTTTAGAGCTGACTGCTCAGAGTGGAAATCTTCACGTTGTGTGTCGAATCCCGGATGCACAACCTGCTCCACGCTTTACGGACGACAGCGTCTAAACCCCCAAGCTAAGTAAACAAGTAACCGTACCTTGCCTAAAGTGTCCTTTGTTTATATATATATATATATATATATATATATATATATATATATATATATATATATATATATATATATATATATATATATATATATATATATATATATATATATATATATATATATATATATATATATATATATATATATGAAAGTGATATAAAGAAGATATATACACCAGAAAAGGGGGTCTAATGCAAGGAATTAAACTCAAATGCATAAGATGTGAAATATAATAAATAGAGAGATAAGCTAAAGAAATGTCCGTATTTAGCCCATATGGTTTTCTTGTTTTCAGTTTAAAAATCCAATAAGTTTCCCTCTTTCTCAGTTGTAACATTCTATCAACTCCTTCTATTAGAGGTAAATGCTCAATTGCTTTAATTGTTAATTATTGATCATTTTTATTGTGAAACTCTTCAAATGCGTTCCTATACCATATTCGGGGGTGTCACTTGTAATGTTCTTGATATGTTCTAGGCATCTTGTTTTCAGGGTTCTCTTTGTCCTTCCAATATAGATCTTGTTACAGCTGCATGTGAGTTGATAAATAACAAATTGAGATTTGCAGTTCATAAAGCTCTCTAGTTCATATTTGCTGTCTCCATCGCTAATCCAATGGTCGTCTTCCTTATTTCTGCTAATATGGTCACGACATGTGCAGTTCTTCCTATTACACTTAAAGAAACCTTTTGTTTTCGTTGTTAACCAGTTTTGTTGTTGAGTTCTTCTTGTCTTAAGTTTGGTTGGTGCAAACATATTCTTAAGATTAGTATTTTTCTTGTAGGTAATTTTAACTTTTTCTGGTAATATTTCCCCCAATATGGGGTCCTTTTTTAGTAGATGCCAATGTTTGTTCAAAATCTTTTCAATGTCTTTTGCTCCACTGTTTATCTCTTTGTACCCATATATGCACATGTGGAACATCTCTTGGAAGCGCTGTTAGAAACACCATCTCTTCAAATAGTTAATCGACTCTCTGGTAATCTCCCGACTTGACTACTGTAACAACCTACTAACTGGCCTCCCTCTCTCCCACCTCTCCCCTCTTCAATGCATCCTAAATGCCTCTGCTAGGCTAATCCACATCTCCCGATGCTCTGTATCTGCTGCACCCCTCTGTGAGTCCCTTCACTGGCTCCCCATTCACATCAGAATTAAATTAAAAATTCTCATCCTGACCTACAAAGCCCTTACCAATGCAGCCCCCCACCTGTCCTCACTAATAAACAAATATACTCCAGCCCGCCCCCTAAGATCCAGCAATGACCTGCTCCTTGCATCTTCTACTATCACCTCCTCCCATGCTAGGCTACAGGACTTCTCTCGTGCGGCACCAACCATCTGGAATGCACTTCCTAGAGCTGTCAGACTCTCTCCTAACCTTTCCTCCTTTAAACGCTCCCTAAAGACCTTTCTGTTCATGGAAGCCTATCTCCAAATCAGTAACAAATGAATTCCACTTGCCTAACTGCTGCCCCATCTACCTCCACACTAACAACATTCTCACCTTTGCTTTCCCCACCCTCCTACCATCTAGATTGTAAGATCCCACGGGAACAGGGCTCCCAATTCCCACTGTATTTGTTTGTTAAACTTTCTCTGGTGTCTTTTATATTGTATTGTACTGTACTTTTATCTTTGTACCCATGGAAAGCACTGCGGAATCTGTTGGCGCTTTATAAATAAAGAATAATATATATATATATATATATATATATGTGTGTGTACTGCACGCTTTTATCACACACAGACTGTATACATCAGTACTGTCTATATCACACCCACACTATACACATCAGTACCTTCTATATCACACACACACACACACTATACCCAGGCCATCAGTACTGTCTATATCACACACACACACACACTATACACATCAGTACTGTCTATATCACACACACTATACCCGTCAGTACTGTCTATATCACACACACACTATACACATCAGTACTGTTTATAACACACACACTATACACATCAGTATTGTCTATATCACACACACACTATACACATCAGTACTGTCTATATCACACACACACACTATACACATCAGTCCTGTCTATATTGTCAGTATATGGCCAGGTTATAATACAATATATTTAACAAGTATTCTTTAAAATAAACCCCCAATAAAATGCATATGCAAAACAATTAAAATTAATGTAAATTCCTAAATTCTTTATATTAGTTAAACTTTATAGACACATTGCATTATATTTATAGGAACCAGGTTATGAATTAAACTATACACGTTTATGCTGTTATAATATGCTATACAAATATCATAAAAACTACCTTATTCACAATAATCTCCCAAATCAGAGTTGCATTTAAATATCACAATGAGATGCCAAGGTATGGTCTGTTAATTTCCAGATAAATATACTTAAGCTATTTAGCCCACAAATTATTCTATACAACTCTAATTTAAAACATCAGAAATGATACAGTATATAATATTTGTGCAAACAACCAATTCCTATGCCAATTTCTCTGAGCTGAAGTAAATTCTTAATTATCTACAATTCAGACAAATTATTATATATACATATGTATTTGCAAAGATAAATTACTTAGCATTAATGATTAGTTTTAAACTAGACAGGGCTATGAAACACAAGTTTAAAATACAAAGTGCCCTTTTAAATTTACTAATTGTAATTAGACTGTAGCAACAATGAATGTATTTGCTTTAAAATATAAAACAGTCATACATCACCCATGAATCAATTCAGTGTTCCAGTCTTTTCCAAATAGATTCAGATCACCTCATATGAAGAAAGGTTATTGCATAGATCAAGAAGTTAGTCTCAGATTTTTGCTTAAAGTGATTGTGTCCCAAGTATGGCAGCCAGTTATTCAATCACAAGTTTCAGCAGACGAAAGACTTTTTCTCTCTCCTTGTATTGAGGTTATCTTATGTGATATAACACACCCTTTTTTAATCTTATTGTAATTATTGGTGATTATTTGGAAATGCCCCACGGTGCTTGTCCCTCTCATTGGTTATTTGAGAGACGCCTCCCTGATTGGCTCATCTGGCTCTGCATGTGTTCCAATAGTCAATTTATTTGGCTGTCATACCAGTCCCAATCCCCTAGGGGACAGCAGACAACTGCAAATGCAGTCTCATCATCAATTATTGCCTCAGTTCAATACAGCTTTATAAAGTTATTATTTAAACTACTTTACTTCCTTGTATTAATCATTTACAATTTTAATTATAGATGGGATAATATAATGTCATTTTTCTGATTATTCCAATACCAAATACAAGCATGTTTCTAGTGATCATACCAATAAGCAATTACACTGTCAATCATTTGCTCTCCCCAGAATCATAGCATTCAACATCCTGTTATTGTATTGCATCTTAAATAAACACAGCACATTTCACATTTCTAATAATTTTTGAGTGCATGAAAAACCTGATGTTGGTATGAAATGAAAGAAATAATGTTGTTAAAAATGTTGAATACTTATACATCTATTTGCAGTTTTTATCACGCTCAGCAAATATTTATGTAATATGTTACTATTATTCACTGCTTTTTAGGTCCACAAATACACATTTTATACAGTATTTAAAATTATACAGGCTGTATTTTAAAATGAATTTAACAGCTGCAATGTCACATGTGTCTGTTTGGCTATTTTTTTTAAAATTAAGATGTATTTCTGAGTTTCGTGTATTCAAAACTCAACAGGGGCACCCAACATATAGGTGATATTTAGTCATCTCTCCAGCCAAACTGTTTTTTACTGAATCTAATTAAGCTTCAAATGAAATCCAGTGAGCCATGATGTTAAATTACCACATATGCCTGTTAGTGAAAGTTGGCATATGCTTCTCCGAGATCAGAATGTATATTGAGAATTTTCAAAGGGCTTCTGAGCATATTTTCCACCAAAACACAGACTATTGGCTCCATCAACCCAGGGATTTGTGCTGGTTAATGAGACAGATGCTCTCTTTTGAACTTTTAGATGTTATGTTAATCAGGAGAAATGTATCTTATGTCTGATCTAAGATTTGGAATACACAGAATGTATTCAGTGATAAAATGAGCATGCTCAATCTTACTATTTGAGAGATACCATACTTATTTGATCTATATATTTATATATATATATTGTCCACTGACATTTACAGATACCCTGACATTTCCCCCTTCCAATTTCCAATGGTTGTAGGACACATGTATTGGAATTGGCTTAAAGTCAGTGGTATTTGGTGAGTTAATTGTGCATCTAGACAGCCTTCTATGAAGAGAGTCCATTATTTTTGAGCCCTCATGCTCATTGCTAGGTATATTTAAACTACAATGTTTCTTTTAGTGCATTTGGGGATATGACATTTCATTCTCCCTCTATGACTTGTAGTTGGGATCTAGGATGGCACACTCACAACTGATTAATATGGACCCATTTATCCATAAAAGTATAATTTTTAGGGATCCTAATTTTATAGGCAACTGGAGATATTTTGTCAGTAACAACAAAAGGACCCTTCCATGATGGAAGAAATTTCTTCTCCTTAACCTGATCTCTTCCAAAGTTATAAAGATAAGCTTTATCATTTATTTCATATTCCTTTTTGGACGTTTTGAGATCATAATAGAAAAAGGCTGTAACTAAAACCTAAGTTCCTTTGAGCAAATGCAAAGGCATGTTGCAGGTGTTTCCATAGGTTCTCCACATATTGATGCATATTGGCGGCGTTTATCAAGTTCTGGTCTGATGTATGGTTCAGTAGATGCTGAGGTAGAACCATTCTTCTACCAGTCATCAATTAAAAAGGTGAAATCTTGGAGTTGCTCTTAATGCCACTAGGACTAGAGGTAATTTTACATACCAGTCTTTACCCGTTTCACTCACAAACTTTTTGAGGATTTTCATAATGGACTGGTTGTAACGCTCTATACCACCACTTGAGGCAGCTCTATATGCAATATGGAGCTTTCTTTTGACCCATAGTATTTTCCATATATTAGTCATCACTTTACTAGTGAAATGGGTTCCCCGATCGGATTCGATTCTTTGGGGCAAACCAAATCTGGAAAATACGTGGTTGATGAGCAATGCTGCGCATGTTTCAGCACTATTGTTAGGTGTACTGATGCACTCTACCCATTTAGTGAATAGGCATGTCACTGTCAACATGTATTTGTTGCCTCTTGATGACCTTGTTACTGGACCAATAAAATCAATTTGTATATCTGACCATGGCATTATCATCCCCTTTTTCTGCAATGGCACTCTATGCATTGGTGCAGTGGGTTGGAATTGTGGACAGATTAAACAACCTTGACAGTAAGTTTGAACATCTTTCAACATGTGTGGCCAAAAGGCGTAGTCACGCAATATTTCATATGTTAATTTGGCACCACGATGACCAGATGTGGGGGCATCATGAGCATGTTGAAGCATTAGACCTCTGAACTTGGTGGGTAGCACCCATTGCTGGATGCCAGTTTTGGGGGTTCTAATTAACAAACCATCCGTAACTTGAATTGTGACCAGGATTTCATTAAGATTCTAAGATCTTCCTTGCCAATACAATCATCTTTGGAGATGGGGTTGCTTTCAGGATCTTCCATGTGTTTATAGAAGATGCCTACAAGGGGGTCTTCTTTTTGACTAGTGTTCAGGTCCTCACTAGGAGAATCCTGACTCCATTGTACCAGGTTAGGCTCACTCTGTTGTTTAGCCTGGTTTCTGGTAGTGGCGTCTACCTGAATTGCACTCATTAAGTGGTCGATATTAAGGAGTTCTCCAGTTATGGCTCCTCGTTTCAATGTTAAAACCTACAGAAATGTTTGTGAATCCATTGGCCCAAGTTATACCAATGCCAGAAACTAGCCTGCACTCATTAACAATTGTGGTATGGTAAGAATAACCATCAACATATATCTAAGGTAATGTTTGACAATGGTCCTCATTGTATATTTTATATGGGGAAAGCAATTGTCCCTCCAGGAAATCATCGTCTAATAACTCTTCCCCATGATTCTTAGCAGTACAGTCATGGAGCTCAGCAAGCCCCTGTGTGACTGGATTCTTTTTGTTTTGCTTATAGCAAATTTCTAAAGGCCAGTCTTGTAAGGAAAGAGTCCAAGCTTTTATGCGGCTATTAGACAAATTCCCCTCTCTTATTCTCTCACTTTGCAGGTATAGCAAAGGCTGGTGGGCCGTTTCTACAATAATTTTCTCGCCCTGTATATAGCTGCGGACATTTTGCAGAGCCCATACAGTAGATAAGAGGGCTTTTTCACAATCACTAAATTTTATTTCTACTGGGGATGGAGTTTTGCTCACATAAGCAATGACTTTGCGCTTAAATTATCATGCTTTTGGTATAAAAACAGAATTTATGTTTACCTGATAAATTACTTTCTCCAACGGTGTGTCCGGTCCACGGCGTCATCCTTACTTGTGGGATATTCTCTTCCCCAACAGGAAATGGCAAAGAGCCCAGCAAAGCTGGTCACATGATCCCTCCTAGGCTCCGCCTACCCCAGTCATTCGACCGACGTTAAGGAGGAATATTTGCATAGGAGAAACCATATGAAACCGTGGTGACTGTAGTTAAAGAAAATAAATTATCAGACCTGATTAAAAAACCAGGGCGGGCCGTGGACCGGACACACCGTTGGAGAAAGTAATTTATCAGGTAAACATAAATTCTGTTTTCTCCAACATAGGTGTGTCCGGTCCACGGCGTCATCCTTACTTGTGGGAACCAATACCAAAGCTTTAGGACACGGATGATGGGAGGGAGCAAATCAGGTCACCTAGATGGAAGGCACCACGGCTTGCAAAACCTTTCTCCCAAAAATAGCCTCAGAAGAAGCAAAAGTATCAAACTTGTAAAATTTGGTAAAAGTGTGCAGTGAAGACCAAGTCGCTGCCCTACATATCTGATCAACAGAAGCCTCGTTCTTGAAGGCCCATGTGGAAGCCACAGCCCTAGTGGAATGAGCTGTGATTCTTTCGGGAGGCTGCCGTCCGGCAGTCTCGTAAGCCAATCGGATGATGCTTTTAATCCAAAAAGAGAGAGAGGTAGAAGTTGCTTTTTGACCTCTCCTTTTACCGGAATAAACAACAAACAAGGAAGATGTTTGTCTAAAATCCTTTGTAGCATCTAAATAGAATTTTAGAGCGCGAACAACATCCAAATTGTGCAACAAACGTTCCTTCTTCGAAACTGGTTTCGGACACAGAGAAGGTACGATAATCTCCTGGTTAATGTTTTTGTTAGAAACAACCTTTGGAAGAAAACCAGGTTTAGTACGTAAAACCACCTTGTCTGCATGGAACACCAGATAAGGAGGAGAACACTGCAGAGCAGATAATTCTGAAACTCTTCTAGCAGAAGAAATTGCAACCAAAAACAAAACTTTCCAAGATAATAACTTAATATCAACGGAATGTAAGGGTTCAAACGGAACCCCCTGAAGAACTGAAAGAACTAAGTTGAGACTCCAAGGAGGAGTCAAAGGTTTGTAAACAGGCTTGATTCTAACCAGAGCCTGAACAAAGGCTTGAACATCTGGCACAGCTGCCAGCTTTTTGTGAAGTAACACAGACAAGGCAGAAATCTGTCCCTTCAGGGAACTTGCAGATAATCCTTTTTCCAATCCTTCTTGAAGGAAGGATAGAATCTTAGGAATCTTAACCTTGTCCCAAGGGAATCCTTTAGATTCACACCAACAGATATATTTTTTCCAAATTTTGTGGTAAATCTTTCTAGTTACAGGCTTTCTGGCCTGAACAAGAGTATCGATAACAGAATCTGAGAACCCTCGCTTCGATAAGATCAAGCGTTCAATCTCCAAGCAGTCAGCTGGAGTGAGACCAGATTCGGATGTTCGAACGGACCTTGAACAAGAAGGTCTCGTCTCAAAGGTAGCTTCCATGGTGGAGCCGATGACATATTCACCAGATCTGCATACCAAGTCCTGCGTGGCCACGCAGGAGCTATCAAGATCACCGACGCCCTTTCCTGATTGATCCTGGCTACCAGCCTGGGGATGAGAGGAAACGGCGGGAATACATAAGCTAGTTTGAAGGTCCAAGGTGCTACTAGTGCATCCACTAGAGCCGCCTTGGGATCCCTGGATCTGGACCCGTAGCAAGGAACTTTGAAGTTCTGACGAGAGGCCATCAGATCCATGTCTGGAATGCCCCACAGCTGAGTGACTTGGGCAAAGATTTCCGGATGGAGTTCCCACTCCCCCGGATGCAATGTCTGACGACTCAGAAAATCCGCTTCCCAATTTTCCACTCCTGGGATGTGGATAGCAGACAGGTGGCAGGAGTGAGACTCCGCCCATAGAATGATTTTGGTCACTTCTTCCATCGCCAGGGAACTCCTTGTTCCCCCCTGATGGTTGATGTACGCAACAGTTGTCATGTTGTCTGATTGAAACCGTATGAACTTGGCCCTCGCTAGCTGAGGCCAAGCCTTGAGAGCATTGAATATCGCTCTCAGTTCCAGAATATTTATCGGTAGAAGAGATTCTTCCCGAGACCAAAGACCCTGAGCTTTCAGGGATCCCCAGACCGCGCCCCAGCCCATCAGACTGGCGTCGGTCATGACAATGACCCACTCTGGTCTGCGGAAGGTCATCCCTTGTGACAGGTTGTCCAGGGACAGCCACCAACGGAGTGAGTCTCTGGTCCTCTGATTTACTTGTATCCTCGGAGACAAGTCTGTATAGTCCCCATTCCACTGACTGAGCATGCACAGTTGTAATGGTCTTAGATGAATGCGCGCAAAAGGAACTATGTCCATTGCCGCTACCATCAAACCTATCACTTCCATGCACTGCGCTATGGAAGGAAGAGGAACGGAATGAAGTATCCGACAAGAGTCTAGAAGTTTTGTTTTTCTGGCCTCTGTCAGAAAAATCCTCATTTCTAAGGAGTCTATTATTGTTCCCAAGAAGGGAACCCTTGTTGACGGAGATAGAGAACTCTTTTCCACGTTCACTTTCCATCCATGAGATCTGAGAAAGGCCAGGACGATGTCCGTGTGAGCCTTTGCTTGAGGAAGGGACGACGCTTGAATCAGAATGTCGTCCAAGTAAGGTACTACAGCAATGCCCCTTGGTCTTAGCACAGCTAGAAGGGACCCTAGTACCTTTGTGAAAATCCTTGGAGCAGTGGCTAATCCGAAAGGAAGCGCCACGAACTGGTAATGCTTGTCCAGGAATGCGAACCTTAGGAACCGATGATGTTCCTTGTGGATAGGAATATGTAGATACGCATCCTTTAAATCCACCGTGGTCATGAATTGACCTTCCTGGATGGAAGGAAGAATTGTTCGAATGGTTTCCATTTTGAACGATGGAACCTTGAGAAACTTGTTTAAGATCTTGAGATCTAAGATTGGTCTGAACGTTCCCTCTTTTTTGGGAACTATGAACAGATTGGAGTAGAACCCCATCCCTTGTTCTCCTAATGGAACAGGATGAATCACTCCCATTTTCAACAGGTCTTCTACACAACGTAAGAATGCTTGTCTTTTTATGTGGTCTGAAGACAACTGAGACCTGTGGAACCTCCCCCTTGGGGGAAGCCCCTTGAATTCCAGAAGATAACCTTGGGAGACTATTTCTAGCGCCCAAGGATCCAGAACATCTCTTGCCCAAGCCCGAGCGAAGAGAGAGAGTCTGCCCCCCACCAGATCCGGTCCCGGATCGGGGGCCAACATTTCATGCTGTCTTGGTAGCAGTGGCAGGTTTCTTGGCCTGCTTTCCCTTGTTCCAGCCTTGCATTGGTCTCCAAGCTGGCTTGGCTTGAGAAGTATTACCCTCTTGCTTAGAGGACGTAGCACTTTGGGCTGGTTCGTTTCTACGAAAGGGACGAAAATTAGGTTTATTTTTGGCCTTGAAAGGCCGATCCTGAGGAAGGGCATGGCCCTTACCCCCAGTGATATCAGAGATAATCTCTTTCAAGTCAGGGCCAAACAGCGTTTTCCCCTTGAAAGGAATGTTAAGTAGCTTGTTCTTGGAAGACGCATCAGCTGACCAAGATTTCAACCAAAGCGCTCTGCGCGCCACAATAGCAAACCCAGAATTCTTAGCCGCTAACCTAGCCAATTGCAAAGTGGCGTCTAGGGTGAAAGAATTAGCCAATTTGAGAGCATTGATTCTGTCCATAATCTCCTCATAAGGAGGAGAATCACTATCGACCGCCTTTACCAGCTCATCGAACCAGAAACACGCGGCTGTAGTGACAGGGACAATGCATGAAATTGGTTGTAGAAGGTAACCCTGCTGAACAAACATCTTTTTAAGTAAACCTTCTAATTTTTTATCCATAGGATCTTTGAAAGCACAACTATCTTCTATGGGTATAGTGGTGCGTTTGTTTAAAGTAGAAACCGCTCCCTCGACCTTGGGGACTGTCTGCCATAAGTCCTTTCTGGGGTCGACCATAGGAAACAGTTTTTTAAATATGGGGGGAGGGACGAAAGGAATACCGGGCCTTTCCCATTCTTTATTTACAATGTCCGCCACCCGCTTGGGTATAGGAAAAGCTTCTGGGAGCCCCGGGACCTCTAGGAACTTGTCCATTTTACATAGTTTCTCTGGGATGACCAACTTGTCACAATCATCCAGAGTGGATAATACCTCCTTAAGCAGAATGCGGAGATGTTCCAACTTAAATTTAAACGTAATCACATCAGGTTCAGCTTGTTGAGAAATGTTCCCAGAATCAGTAATTTCTCCCTCAGACAAAACCTCCCTGGCCCCATCAGACTGGTTTAGGGGCCCTTCAGAACCATTATTATCAGCGTTGTCATGCTCTTCAGTATCTAAAACAGAGCAGTCGCGCTTACGCTGATAAGTGTGCATTTTGGCTAAAATGTTTTTGACAGAATTATCCATTACAGCCGTTAATTGTTGCATAGTAAGGAGTATTGGCGCGCTAGATGTACTAGGGGCCTCCTGAGTGGGCAAGACTCGTGTAGACGAAGGAGGGAATGATGCAGTACCATGCTTACTCCCCTCACTTGAGGAATCATCTTGGGCATCATTGTCATTGTCACATAAATCACATTTATTTAAATGAGAAGGAACTCTGGCTTCCCCACATTCAGAACACAGTCTATCTGGTAGTTCAGACATGTTAAACAGGCATAAACTTGATAACAAAGTACAAAAAACGTTTTAAAATAAAACCGTTACTGTCACTTTAAATTTTAAACTGAACACACTTTATTACTGCAATTGCGAAAAAATATGAAGGAATTGCTCAAAATTCACCAAAATTTCACCACAGTGTCTTAAAGCCTTAAAAGTATTGCACCCCAAATTTGGAAGCTTTAACCCTTAAAATAACGGAACTGGAGCCGTTTTCAACTTTAACCCCTTTACAGTCCCTGGTGTCTGCTTTGCTGAGACCCAACCAAGCCCAAAGGGGAATACGATACCAAATGACGCCTTCAGAAAGTCTTTTCTATGTATCAGAGCTCCTCACACATGCGACTGCATGTCATGCCTCTCAAAAACAAGTGCGCAACACCGGCGCGAAAATGAGGCTCTGCCTATGATTTGTGAAAGCCCCTAAAGAGAAAGGTGTCTAAAAAAGTGCCTGCCGATATAAACTTATCAAAATACCCAGATTAAATGATTCCTCAAGGCTAAATATGTGTTAATAATGAATCGATTTAGCCCAGAAAAAGTCTACAGTCTTAATAAGCCCTTGTGAAGCCCTTATTTACAATCTTAATAAACATGGCTTACCGGATCCCATAGGGAAAATGACAGCTTCCAGCATTACATCGTCTTGTTAGAATGTGTCATACCTCAAGCAGCAAGAGACTGCTCACTGTTCCCCCAACTGAAGTTAAGTCCTCTCAACAGTCCTGTGTGGAACAGCCATGGATTTTAGTAACGGTTGCTAAAATCATTTTCCTCATACAAACAGAAATCTTCATCTCTTTTCTGTTTCTGAGTAAATAGTACATACCAGCACTATTTTAAAATAACAAACTCTTGATTGAATAATAAAAACTACAGTTAAACACTAAAAAACTCTAAGCCATCTCCGTGGAGATGTTGCCTGTACAACGGCAAAGAGAATGACTGGGGTAGGCGGAGCCTAGGAGGGATCATGTGACCAGCTTTGCTGGGCTCTTTGCCATTTCCTGTTGGGGAAGAGAATATCCCACAAGTAAGGATGACGCCGTGGACCGGACACACCTATGTTGGAGAAACAGCACTCATGCTTATATCTGTGTTTCCAAGTAGAAAGGTTTACCACCTTCAGAGTACGCTAAGCAAGGTGCTTGAGTGAGTTTTCTCTTCAGCTCCTTGATGGCTGTTGAGTCTCACTCCAGTGCCATTTCACATCCTTCTTTAGAAGAAGTAGCAGTGGTTTAGCTAATTCTGCATAATTATCAATAAATTTGTGAGAATAATTTGTCATACCCAGGGATGATCTCAATTCCTTTAAGTTAGTTGGGTTTGTAAAATTTATTATAGCTTCCACCTTTTTCTTCTGAGGATTTAACCCTTCAGAAGTAACTTCATATGCCAAGAAGTGTACACGAGTGCGGCACCATTGGGCTTTTTGTAGGGATAATTTGACACCTGCCCTTTTAAGTTGGCTAAAGACGTGTTTAAGTTCTGTGATGTGTTTTTCAAAGTCTGTGCTTTTGATTAAAACATCATCAAACACAAGATAATGTCCCCCTTTCCAGTGCATCAGGCATAGCCTTGTGCATGAATACAGCAAATTCATGACCTGAATTTATGTATCCAAATGGGAGTCTCTGAAATGCATACTGGACCTTTTGGAATGAGAATGCCAGCTTATACTGGTCCTTTTCATGTACCTTTATGGTCCAATATCCCTGTGCACAATCAATGGCATTGAATATTTTGGATCCCTGCATCTGTGCTAGGTACTGGTCAATATATGGCACAGCCCAGTCAGACATGTACACTCGTTTGTTTAGCTGTCTTAAATCAGCACACAAACGCCATTGTCCATTGGGATTGAGAACACCTAGAATAGGATTATTATAAGAGCTGTGCACCTGTCTGATAATACCTCTTTCTTCCAGGTTCCTTATGATTTCTGCAAGAGAATCATATGAGGCTAAAGGAAGTCTGTATTGTTTAACAAAGACAGGTGGTGCATTGGGATCTGTTTAGATTCTTTCAATGTGCAAGTCCGTAGTCCCACAGTCATAAGAATCCCTAGCAAAAATATCCTTGTACTCCATCAGGAGTTCTCGTAGCTGCCGGCATCATCACTGGAACAGCCATTAGTTAAAGATATTTGCTCTTAGACTATTTGCTGAAACCCTGGAAAGATTTCAGGCTGTCCTATCTCATAGGCTTCTTCCAACCTACAGGTGAGATCCCCTTGATTATAATTTATATTGCTCCATGACTCTGGGTATTGGGGTATTCTTGCTGTTTGATCGGCTGATCAAATACTAGAGTGGCTACTTGAATTTTACAGATGACTTCCTCTGAGCTGAAGGGATAAATAGACTGAATTGTAAATAGTCTCTCTGGCATAGATTCAAAGGATTGTTCTATTAATTGTTCTTCAGTTAAATATTCTTCAGGTATTAGCCCAATTACATTATTCTGGAATCCAAAAGTGTAATAACTTGATTCCAGCGCATATCCTATGGTAGTTCGCTTGGATAAGGTTATATCCCATGGGGTCATGTTATGTACAATAACATGTATTGGAATAGTTCCAATATTTACCATAGGAGTATAGGCCATTGTTATACCCATATTTTGTATTCTATGGGAGAGTCAAATTAGTGTTTCAGAAGTTTTTAATTTCTGACCTCTTTTTACCTGTAAGGGTAAGAGGTATCTGTCAGCCCCAGCAGGGATTATAACATCGTTAGACACCTGCATATTTACAGCATATGGCAATTGCTGGTTTGATTTCAGGGCGGCATTTTCATCCTGAAAAATTTCAGGGTCCCCCTTTAACATGCTCCAGAGGCAAGAGTAAATCAAATCTATTTGTATGGTGTATCTATGCAAGAGATCATTGCCAACATATATTTGAATATGGGGAGTATTTAAAACTAAAAACAGGTGCTTTGCTGATTTATTACCTATAGAGATAGATAATAAACATTTAGCTGTGACATTATAGCTTTCAGACCTGTCATCCAGGCTGTGGACACAGTGGTCTTGGGGAGAAAGATGTTTAATCACTTTAGGTTCAGCTATCTGTGCTAATAAGCCTTCGCTTATATAGCTAGCTTCCTGTTTTAAGTTCAATTTAGCATATTTGGTTTTACCAAGGTCATGCACTTGTATAGGAATAAATAGATCATCCTTAACTCTCTCAATTCCTGTTAGGTATTAAGTGTGGCCTCCCCCTTTAGGGATTTTATGATTCCCCCCCCTTGTGGAGAGATATGGTTAATACATCGCCGTATAAGGAAATATTTGCTATCTATCGAGGCGACATTTTAACATTTTTACCATCAGAGCCACTTAAAGGAGTCTGATCATCTATTTGTAGGATAATGATTTCAGGTATAGAGTCATTCCTGAAATTAATCTCTACAGCATCTGGCTTCTCTTCCACCATGTGACAGTTATGTCGGGTGTGAGATATGCCAGATCGCTCATAATTAATAGGCCTTTTTACTTGTAACCAAATTACATTATTTATGCAATCAATTATGGTGCTTAACCGTTTCAGGAGATCCCTACCAATAATTAAATGATCAGTTGGTAGATCCACTATAATGACAGGGTGTCTTATTACCCTGTGTTTTAATTTTAACCATGCAGTACCGTACACTTTTAGAGAGTCACCCCAACACCTATTAGTGAACCATCAAATTCTTTTATTTTAGGTTTGTGGGGTGTTAGCTCATTTAGCTGTGTGTAGTACCTGTGGTATAAAATAGTTGCCTGAGATCCAGTGTCAATCAATCCCATGATAAGGTTGGAGACTGAAATCTGGAGCTCATCTAATACATAATACCTAAATATAAATACAGGAATATCCGTGATATTGTATACCACAGATCTCCTATAGGAGGTGCTAAATGAACAATGATAGAAATTACTAAAATAAATGTGCAACTTGTTACACAATATACATAATGTAAAGAAATTTAAATTGTGTATATACAGACGTGGCACGTGACAAATCTGACAATAGTAAAGTTCAAATGGTGTCCAAAAAGTCCAAATGTGGAAAAGGCAGCTCTCGGTCTTCACCCAAACGATGGTGTAACTTCTAAAATGGATAGCTGTAATGACAACAGAAACAGAGGCGCCACATGTGTAGATCAATAAGGACCAACAATATCCAAGTAAAACAAGCTACAGGATACTCACAAACGTGAAGGCACTCAATTGTGCCTATAGGAACAGGCTGGTATTCTCACAGCAAACCAGCTGGCTGTACAATGGAATCCCCGTCGTGATGTCCTATGGTTCTTGTTGTCCCAACAGTAACCCTTGCCTGGGTCACTTTCAGCAAGAAGGAACTGCAGTGAAGAGGGGAGAAAGGCTAAACAGCCCTTAGGTTACTTGCAAGGGAAATGCCACACTAACACCAGACTTGTAAAAAATAAAACAAGCCTGGTGTTAGTGTGGCATTTCCCTTGCAAGTAACCTAAGGGCTTCACAGATAGGATTCTATCAGCTAATCGGAATTAAGGTAGGAAAAATCCTATTGGCTGATGCAATCAGCCAATAGGATTGAGTTCACTTTCTATTGGCTGATTGGAACAGCCAATAGAATGCAAGCTCATTCCTATTGGCTGATTGGATCTGATTGGATCCTATCAGCCAATCGGAATTCAAGTGACGCCATCTTGGATGATGTCATTTAAAGGAACCGTCATTTGCCGGGTAGTCGTCGGTCTGGATGGATGCTCCGCGTCGGATGTCCTCAAGATGGAGCCGCTCCTCGTCGGATGGATGAAGATAGAAGATGCCGCCTGGATGAAGATTTCTGACCGTCTGGAGGTCCTCTTCTGCCTGGATCGGATGAAGACTTCTGCCCCTCTGGAGGACCACTTCGGCCCGATTGGGTGAAGACGTCTCAAGGCAGGGTTATCTTCAAGGGGGGTAGTGTTAGGTTTTATTAAGGGGGGATTGGGTGGGTTTTAGAGTAGGGTTGGGTGTGTGGGTTGTAATGTTGGGGGGAGTATTGTATTTTTTTTTACAGGTAAAAGAGCTGATTACTTTGGGGCAATGCCCTGCAAAATTTAATGTAGGGTAGGTATTTTTTTTATTTTGGGTTTTTTTTTTATTTTATTAGGGGGATTAGATTAGGTGTAATTAGTTTAAAATTTTTGTAATTATTTTATTTTTTGTAATTTAGTGGGGGGGGGGGGGGTTCATATTTTAGTTTATTTAATTGTATTTAATTGTAGTTAGTTTAGGTAATTAATTTAATTATAGTGTAGTGTTAGGTGTAATTGTAATTTAGGTTAGGATTTATTTTACAGGTAAATTTGTACTTATTTTAACTAGGTAGCTATTAAATAGTTAATAACTATTTAATAACTATTGTACCTAGTTAAAATAAATACAAAGTTGCCTGTAAATAAAAATAAACCCTGAGATAGCTACAATGTAACTATTAGTTATATTTGTAGCTATCTTATGGTTTATTTTATTGGTAAGTATTTAGTTTTAAATAGGAATAATTTATTTAATTGTAATAGTTTTATTTTGTTTTATTTAAATTATATTTAAGTTAGGGGGGGTTAGGGTTAGGGTTAGACTTAGGTTTAGGGGTTAATACATTTAATATAGTTGCAGCGATGTTGGGGGCAGCAGATTAGGGGTTAATAAATGTAGGTAGGTGTCGGCGATGTTAGGGATGGCAGATTAGGGGTTAATAAAATGTAACTAGTGTTTGCAAGGCAGGAGTGTGGCAATTTAGGGGTTAATATAATTTATTAAGTGGCGGTGATGTCCGGTCGGCAGATAAGGGGTTAAAAACTTTATTTAAGTGTTTGCAATGTGGGGGGGTCTCGGTTTAGGGGTTAATAGGTAGTTTATGGGTGTTAGTGTACTTTTTAGCACTTTAGTTAAGAGTCTTATGTTGCGGCGTTAGCCCATAAAATTCTTAACTACAGGGGACGTGTCTCTGGGCAGCACCTTGAATGGTCGCAATATTGGCTGCTCTAGAAAGATCACTGATAACCTGCCTATTATCGATGCATAGCAAGACCATCTAAGCTACAACACTAAACATTTGAACTCAGCTACTCAAACGGAACCTAACGATATGTTTATTGTGGAAATTCTACTACTGTCAGCCGATCTGGAGCGTTGAGGCCTAGGGCAGACTCCTTAGTGTGAGGCACTCAGCACCCCCCCCCCGGTATCTTGTAAGCAGTGCGCAGACACTGACAAACTACTGCATCTCTAAGCCTTATTCTGGAAGTATGGTCTCAGACCATCAGAATGCAGCTTTGCTGCTGGAGGAGATCAGTACTATTTTGTTAGAAATTTTTTTGAAATTGGAGAGGCAAATGGCGGCGGCATGAAAATATGAAGATGAGGGAGAACTACCTGCAGCGGAATCTAAACAAGCAGATGGGGATCAAACAAAGGATCATTTACCCATAGAGCAACCGGAGTCACTGCCGTTGTCTGTTGAGCAGCTTAGTGAGAACACCTTCGGAGACCACAGGCTATCATGTGCTGATATAGCCCCGGTCGTGGCTCCCTCGTGCGGCCCCACTGTGGCCTGACCTTTGGAAGCTGCATGCCTGATTCCTTCAGCGTACTCACTGCAAAGAAGCCCAGCAAAACAGAGCTCTATGCTCACCGCCACTCCCCGTAGAAACTTGCAGACGCAACTCGTTGTCATCTCCATACAAGGCAACAGCCAATTCGTCCCTTTAAGCAGAGCTGAAGACAATGCCAGCACTGCACTGATCAAGGCTACTAAAAGGGTGCGAGTACTACACCAGGGAGAATCTCTCGGTATACCATCCAGCGCTGTCAAAATGATACTCAAAGCGGGCCTCATTGCTGGAGGAAGAGATGGACTCTGTGAAGCTGGCTCTCGCATAACACATACCTCTCTACATATTCCAGCCACATGGTCCACAGCTAAGTGCTGGGAACTGATGGGATCCACCAGGGAACATTTACTAACCCTGTCTGCCATCAAAATGGGTATTGGATGAACTCCTATAGAGCTTAGGGGTAATAGCTCATATACTCATTTGTGCTTACAACTTCACATTAAGGGCCATGTTCACTGTTAAGTCATATATTTAATGCCGTTGTTAGCTTATCCCTTTCATTAGCTTAAATACGGCTGAGACAGAATTTGCTTGCTTTTATACAAAGTGTATAATTTGATGTGGCGATCTGCTCTTACCTTAAATTCCCTGTCCATATCTGGGGTCGGTTAAATTTTGGTGGAGGAGAAATTTTCCCACTTGCTATACTCCAGCATGCAAAGTTTTATTAGGAAACACTGTTTAACCAAATTAGCTGTATTGAGTTCCTTATGCTATCTAATTGGTTCTGTTTTGTTTGCCGGTTTTTTAGCCATATATAGTACCTTTGCTTTCTGTTTGTTTGTTTTTTCTTTCTCTCTGTGTTTTTATTTTTAAAATCTAACTGAAGCAAGGGCTGTCCTGAAAATAGATATAGCATTTTACATTCAGACATAGCTGTATTTTCTTTTACACTCTTGACTGTACCTTTATATGTGTTCAATTCTGCCCTTGAACTTAAGTTGAGTATTTGACAAGACACTCATTTGCATTAACTGCCACTGTATTCTCGATCCTTAGGCAGATGGTATCGCAAGTAAACTATCTTTGATAGATACCACATCTCACCACTAGATGGCAGTCAAGTTCCACATATCGTATACACACTTAGCTTTACTATTACATTAGGCTCTAATAGATCCGTTTTTATTCCCCCATTTAGTCTCATAGGAACATATAGTGTAGGTCCATGCCTCTGACTATTGCAGCTGCATAACATATTTATTCATAGATGTCAAATCATCTGAAAGTTCTCCCTCCCTACCTTATTAATAGAGTACACTGCAAACTCTCTTGTGTTCATTCAATTCTACATTACAAGCTACTGGTCTACAATTGGGGTCCAACAGTGGCCCATTTTGTTATTTTATTTCTTTCCCCTAAAATTCCCTACCCTATTTTAAATTCTTTTCCAGGACGTACAAGAGAAACCTCTATGTTTCATTAAGGGGAATTATTGTCCCTGATCTTTTATTATGTTGTAAGGGGATGTTTATTTATTTATCTATTAATTGAAAACTTAGAGGTTAACTTCTATATGCATGACAATGGTGATTAATTGTTTACTTAATGACACTCAGCATTTACATGGTACTGTGATTTTCCTATGTCATTGAAACTATGTTCTTGTTTTTTTTTTGTTTTCCGTTTGCCTGTATTACTTTTGCAACCTCAAATAAAAAAAAACCTTTTAAAAAAAAACTCTTAACTACTGACTTTTAAATGCGTTAGGAGTCTTGACAGGAGAGGGTCTACCGCTCACTTTCTCCGTAATACCGGCATTAGGAAAATTCCATTAAAAAGATAGAATACGCAATTGGCGTAAGTGGATTTGCGGTATGCTCGAGTCGCAGAAAAAAAGTGAGCAGTACACCTGTACCTGCCAGACTCGTAATACCAGCGTGCGTTAAAAAGCAGCATTAGGACCTCTGAACGCTGCTTTTTAAGGCTAATGCAAGACTCGTAATCTAGGCATTAATTTTATCTGGCTTTGTGCGAGTTCCTTATGCAAATCTTCTATCTGAGCTACTAATCTTTGGTTATATTTTTGTAAGGTGGCTATGTTTTGGGCAAACTCATCAATTTTATTTTTGGCTATATTTACATTCTCGTCATATCTGTGTGAGGAGCAAATACTTTCTTCTAGCCCCTGTATTTGCAATTCCTTTTCTATACAGAGGAGGGACATTTCTTCAATAATGCATATTACCAGGGGCCAAGATTTTAGCATTAGTTCATCCCGTTTTTTGCATTGATTAATTTTTAATAATTTTTGGAATAATTCACTTTTTTCATTCCGCCTTCCATCATCAATAGCAATATTTTTAGCCTTAATTGCAAGCATATCCATATAATCGTTTAAATCACCCGCAATATTACACCTCTTTTTAATGTGGCCTATAAGGTCCATCTTAAGAACATCGCCCTGGCAGGGTAATTTTGGGTAACACATTTCAACACTATGTACAGATTCAAAAGATTCACTTCTGCTTACAGACATTATTATATTGGCTTATTATTTTGTTAAATTAAAACGCTAATACAATTTTGACCAACAAGAGAAAACAATTATATTTTCAAAACATTAATATTAATTTTGAAATATGAAAAATAAATTCATCAAAAAAAAAAATCATTTTTTAATAATATTTCAAGATATTAATTTTGAAATATTTAATCACAAAAAAATATTTTTTTTTAGATTATTTTTTTTAATAAAAAATATATCATATCAATGTGATAAATATTAATAATATCTAAAGCAGTGCATCCAAATAATAAGTCAGTATATGGCCAGGTAATAGTACAATATATTTAATAATTCTTTAAAACAAACCCCCGAAAAAATGCATATACAAAACAATTAAAATTAATGTAAATTCCTAAATTCTTTATATTAGTTAAAATGTATAGACATATTGAATTATATTTATATGAACCAGGTATGAACTATACTAAACACGTTTATGCTGTTATAATATGCTATACAAAGATCATAAAAACTACCTTATTCACAATAATCTCCCAAATCAGAGTTCATTTAAATATCACAATGAGATGCCAAGGTATGTTCTGTTAACTTCCAGACAAATATACTTAAGCTATTTAGCCCACAAATGATTCTATACAACTATAATTTAAAACATCAGAAATTATATATATTATTTGTGCAAACAACAAATTTCTATGCCAATTTCTCTGAGCTGAAATAAATTCTTAATTATCTACAAGACAAATTCTAAAATATATATATGTATTTGCAAAGATAAATTACTTAGCATTAATGATTAGTTTTAAACTACAAAGGGCTATATAACACAAGTTTAAAATACAAAGTGCCATTTTAAATTTAATAATTGTAATTAGACTGTAGCAACAATGAATATATTTGCTTTAAATTATTTAAAATATAGAACAGTCATACATCACCCATGAATCAATTCAGTATTCCAGTCTTTTCCAAATAGATTCAGATCAACTCATACGAAGAAAGGTTATTGCATAGATCAAGAAGTTAGTCTCAGATCTTTGCTTAAAGTGATTGTGTCCCAAGTATAGCAGCCAGTTATTCAATCACAAGTTTCAGCAGACAAAATGCTCTCTTTTTCTCTCTCCTTGCATTGAGGTAATATATGGTGATTATTTGGAAATGCCCCACAGTGCTTGTCCCTCTCATTGGTTATTGGAAGACGCCTCACTGATTGGCTCTTCTGGATCTGCATGTGTTCCAATAGTCAATTTATTCGGCTGCCATACCAGTATTAATCCCCTAGGGGGCAGCAGACAACTGCAAATGCAGTCTCATCGTCAATTATTGCCACAGTTCAATACATCCTTATATAAGTGATTATTTAAACTGCTTTACTTCTGTGTATTAATCATTTACAATTTTAATTATAGATGGGATAGTATAATGTCATTTTTCTAATTATTCCAATACCAACTACAAGCATGTTTCTAGCGATCATTCCAATAAGCAATTACACTGTCAATCATTTGCTCTCCCCAGAATCATAGCATTCAACATCCTGTTATTGTATTGCATCTTAAATAAATACAGCCCATTTCACTATTTCTAATAATTTTTGAGTGCATGAAAAACCCGATGTTGGTCTGAAATGAAAGAAAAAATGTGGTTAAAATGTCGAATATTTATACCATCTATTTGCAGTATTTTCACGCTCAGCAAATATTTATCTAATATGTTTACTATTAGTTACTGCCTTTTTAGGTCTACAAATAATTTTTTTTATACAGTATTTAAAATTATACAGGCTGTATTTTAAAATGAAGTTAACAGCTGCAATGTCAATGTGTCTCCGTTTAGCTATTTTTTTTTAAATTTGTGTATTCAAAACTCAACAGGGGGCACCCAACTTCTAGGTGGTATTTAGTCATCTCTCCAGCCAAACTGTTTTTTCCTGAATCTAATAAGCTTCATAGAAACCAGTGAGCCATGGTGTTAAATTATCACATGTGCCTGATATTGAAATTTGGCTTATGCTTCTCCCAGATCAGAATGTATATTGAGATTTTTCAAAAGGGCTGACATTTACAGATACCCTGACATAATCACACACACACTATACACATCAGTAATATCTATATCACACACACACACACCTATACACATCAGTACTGTCTATATCACACACAATATACACATCCAGTACTGTCTATATCAAACACACTATACACATCAGTAACTGCCTATATCACACACACACACACTATACACAATCGTACTGTATATATCACACACACACTGATGAACATCAGTACTATCTATATCACACACACACACACACACACACTATACACATCAGTACTGTTATATACACACACTATACACATCAGTACTGTCTATATCACACAAACTATACACATCAGTACTGTCTATATCATACACACACTATACACATCAGTACCGACTTTAACACACAATATACCCATCAGTACTGTCTATAACACACAATATACACATCAGTACTGTGTATAACACTTGAGTCTCTCTTTGCTCACAGAGTACATATACGGCAGTATTGCGACCCTCATTATTTGCCTGTGTTCGCTTTGTGGTATTTCCATCTTGCTGGTGCACATCGTGTACTCGTGCCTCACAGTACGTCATTCAATTCTTCGTGAGTTTGGCTGTGGGATCCTTGACTGGAGATGCCGTGTTACATCTTATTCCCCAGGTACGGTGCAGCACAATATATCTTCAATTCATTAACAGATCTTTCCCAGGTTTTTTTCTTTTTTCCCCCCAATTCCCTGTGATATTCCCTATTGCTTAATCAACTAAGTCTCTGTTCAACCTCTGTTGCGACTTTTCCATACTGCAGATCCCCTTACGCCAATTGCGTATCCTTTCTTTTTCAATGGAATCTTCCTAACACAGGTATTTAGAGTCTTGGCTGAAGTTAGCGTAGAGCCTCTACCGACAAGACTCCAGCCACAGAAAAAAGTCAGGAGTTAAGAGCTTTATGGGCTAACGCCCGGTTTATAAAGCTCTTAACTACTGTGCTATAAAGTACACTAACACCCATAAACTACCTATGTACCCCTAAACCGAGGTCCCCCCAACATCGCCATCACTCTAATAATTTTTTTAACCCCTAATCTGCCGAACCGGACACCGCCACCAACTACATTATCCTATAAACCCCTAATCTGCTGCCCCTAACATCGCCGACACCTACATAATATTTATTAACCCCTAATCTGCCCCCCCAATGTCGCCCGCTACCTTACCTACACTTATTTAACCCTAATCTGCCGACCAGACCTCGCTGCTACTTAATAAATGTATTAACCCCTTAAAGCTAAGTCTAACCCTAACACCCCCCTAAGTTAATTCTAATTTTAATCTAACAAAATAATTATTTCTTATTAAATAATTAATTCTATTTAAAGCTAAATACTTACCCCTGTAAATTAAACCCAGTAATATCAGCTACAATATAACCAATAATTATAGTGTGAGCTATTTTAGGATTTATATTTATTTTACAGGCAACTTTGTATTTATTTTAACTAGGTACAACAGCTATTAAATAGTTATTTACTATTTAATAGCTACCTAGTAAAATAATTAC